>NC_065513.1:43150332-43202973 GCF_006386435.1 Epinephelus moara
TGCACTCCCCGATTTTGTTTTTATACTGCCAATGCTGAAAAAAGACTGATTGGGCTTTCCTGCAAATTTGCACAATTCCTATCTAAAAAGGGCTAATGACACCTTTTGTGGCAGTATGATACACACTGATCAGCTGCCAGCAAATATTGTAGTATGAGCAGAAATGTCTGTATGGGCAGATGGGAGGGGAGCAGGATGGTAAAACACACTCTGGACTTTCCCGCAGCATCCTGCTATTCACTCTTAGTGCAATGTTTAAGTCAAACCATGATGTTTTTGTCTAAACCTATCGCATACTTTTGTTGTGTTTTGTGTTTTTAGTGAAGCAGTGTTTTTGACTGAGTGAAAGTTCCTGTTGTCATTACAGATCATGAATTAATTTTTTTTAACCTGTTAATTTAAAAGAGGGGAATTCAGTCTATTGAGAGAGAATATTTCACCCGATGCCACAAGCTTACATGTAAATAGTGAAAAGCAGTGGCGGCTGCTGGTCTTTCAAACAGGGGAAGCTCACTTTAAGTTTACATCATAAAATGTGTCATATTGTAGCGAGGCAGTAACTTATAAAAGGAACATTTAATTGAAGCCGTTTTTCAACCACACTCATGCCATAGAACCACAGCAACACACACCTCAAAGATTTTCAGATGGGTTTAACAGTGTTATATGGCTTATGGAAATAAGGAACTCCAGACGGCACTCTGTCAGAAGACTCCACTCGCAAATACCCGCATGGGACTGAGCTCGAAATGCAACGATGCCGGTGTGTATTTCAAAAGTGCTGTCAATCACAAAGGGGTTCAGCCTATTAGACAATTCCTCCAATCAGCATGCAGACACCGAGCGTCCTCTCCCGCCTACCGCTCCATTAGGTCCCAGGGAAGCTGAGCCTCCCTGGAAGTGACGATCTTGTCGCATTTATCCAATGACCGTCTCGCTTTGCTGCATGAAAAAAACCTGCTCAGCGCTGTCTCATAGGAATGCTTGGAGGCTCCGCGTCCACCGTGCTGACACAAGAATGTATGACAGGGAGGTCGCGTTTGAAAACTGGTGATAAACAGCTGACGTTTGAGCATCACTGTCGTGATGTTAAACACATCCTAGCACACGTTTCATTCAATGTAAATTCTTATTTTAATGTAAATTCAATAGTGCATATTTGACCATTTCTTCTATGAAATTTTAGGGGAAGTTCAGCCTCCCTTGTCTCAGAGCAATCGCCCCTGGTGAAAATAAAAGAGGTGTGAAAGGACTTAATTTGAGCTCATCTGTCTGTATGCAGAGGTGTTCGCTCCTCCAGCAGACAGGGGGCGCTGCTGGTGATGCTGGTGCAAATGCAGCTGGATGAAAATATGTTGTGTAAAGCTCCATTTAAATTGTTGTAAAAGGATCTTACTAACATCTAACAGCAGAATGTTGCTGTGGTTATATTCTTTAAACTCTCACTCATTCAGACATGAATCTACAGCACCAGCTTGTTTAACTGCAGCGTCCTTATAATACTGTATGTACCTGTACTGGTACCTGTGTGATGTGGAGGTGTGTGTGTTGGCTGACATTCTGTGTGTTCCTACAAATGATCAGACACACACATGTTACTGTTTCTATCAACTCAGGATGTTAAAGGTCGACACAAACACGACTGCTAACCTTTATTTGTCCGCAGAGATCTGTTGTTGTGCAGCAGGAATGATTTCATTTGTCTCATCATGACGCCCTCGTATTTATTTATCTATCATGAGGCCGCTGTCAGGGCCTCGACCCTCAGGTTGGGAACCACCAACCTAAAGTTTCCTCTGTGATACTTTGTTTTGTTTCTTGTTTTGAGGGAGTCGCAGGTTTAAACGTTTGTGTGTGTGGACATAATTTTGAATTTAAAGATTATGGTTTGTAAACTCAACACAAAGTTTGTGCCTTTAGTCCAAACGTTTCTTCGTCCTCTGTTTTCACTGCTGATGAAGCTTTCAGGAGACACCATGAAACTTTTGTTCTTCTTTACAGCTTTGTTCATCCTTTCTTTTTATTCTCTTCTCTTCATCTCCTCCATCTCCTCTTATTCTCCTTATTTCCTATCCTCTCTCAGTTTCCTTATCCCTTCTCCTCTCCTTTCCTTGTTTCTCCTCCTTGTGTCCCCCCTTTACTTGTTTTTGTTTCATCTTCTCTCCTTGTTACTTCTCCTTTCATCTCCTCCACCACCCGTCTTTTTTCTCCTTCACTCTATATTACTCTCATCTCCTCTCCTTCTTTCCTTGTTTCCTCTCCTTCTCTTTTTGCCCATTGTTCCCTTTATTCCTCTCCTTATTTCCTTTCCATTTTTCTGTCCCTTCCATACTTCCTAACCTCTTATCATTTCTTTACCTCTCATTTAATTCTCTGTAACTCTCCTCTTCTCTCCTTGTGTTTCCTTTCCTCATCGTGTGAGTCCTCTCCTCTCCTTCTGTCTCCTTTCCTTTCCTTTCCTCATTGTGTGAGTCCTCTCCTCTCCTCTCCTTGTGTCTCCGTTCCTCTCTGTTCCTTTCCTTTCCTCTCCTTTCCTTCCCTTTCCTATCCTTTCCTCCTCTTGTGTCTCTATTTCTTTCCTTTCCTTTCCTTTCCTCTTCTCTCCTTGTTTCTCCTCTCCTCTTCTTGTGTCTCCTTTCCTCTCTGTTCCTTTCCTTTCCTCTTCTTGTTCTTCCTCTCCTCGCCTTTCCTCTCTTCTCACATCCTTTCATTTCATTTCATTTCATTTCCTCTTCTTGTGTCTCCTCTCCTCTCCTCTCCTCTCCTCTCCTCTCCTCAGTGGGCGGGGCTAGGCCCAGGTCCGGCCCACAGGGGGAGTGGTCTGGTGATGTCGCCGTGTTTGGAGCGCTGTTTCCCGGCCAGCCTCCCAGCTGTGTGCCGCTGTGATTTCCTCCTCTTCCTCTCCGGTACTCCCAGCAGGGCCGTGCTACCGCTGTCTCCGGTTAAAGATGGAGCTCCGGACGATCCTCCCCGCTCTGCTCTTCCTCTCCGCCGCCTGTCTGCAGCCGGTGTCCGGCGCGTCTTCACGGACAGGACCGAAAGTCACGGAGAAGGTGGGTGATGAGATCTTCCGCATGTATTAGCATTAACCCGAATCTGCGTGTCCGCTCCTCTCCGCGCGCCATCAGCTGCTTCTGTCGCCGCGCGCGCCACGGCCGGAGGATGCAGCGCGAGCACGCACGCGCACACACAGAGACACAGAGAGACGACGTGTGTGCGGCGTCAGCGCGAGGAGGCCTGGACCGGAACACACACTTGACTCTCCGCGTATTGAGGCTGCAGACCTTTCTAGAATGTGTGAGACAGTTCACACACTCACGCACTCACACGCACGCGCGCACAGCTGTACACGTGTCCATTGAGAGGAGTCTTGATGCGCAGTGCGTTCGCCTGCAGACCTGACCTGAATGTGTCCTCTCCAGGCTTCAGTAGATTAATGCTCACATTAATGCATCACACGCTGTCATATGAAATCCGGCTATTAAGACAGAGCGTTAATATGACGTAATGACTGAACCCTGGCCTGTAAACACCTGCTGGTATTGTGAGATGGCGCTAATTAAACAGACATTAATGTGACTAATTAATGACAGAAAATAATATTATAAAGGGACTAATGTGTCTTCTGTAAGTAGTTATTCACACTGTTAGTGGAGTTCTTCTAAAAGTCCATCAGTCAGAGTTTGATGTAGGTCGACACACACTGAGTGTTGCAGTAAATGTGTTATGTAGAAATATTTCACTGAACTCTCCATATTCATATATTCATTATAATCAAACAACTCTTACTATTCTTTACTTTCCAAACACATGAAGGCAAGGCAGCCGGAAGTTTGGGGAGCAAACTGGAGAACATTTGCTCCAGGTTTAATGGACATGCATTAAAGCTGTCCTGCTACTCACTATGTGTACTCCCAGAGTACTTAAAGTACTTTAAAGTACTTCAGGTCTCATGTTGAGACAGACTGTGGCCAAATTTAATAGCCTACTTACTTTTATCAAAGAGATGATAAATAACATAATTGAGCCCTATTTTCAGTGGTGGAAGAAGCATTCATAAAGTATCAATACCTTTACTTTTACTTTAGTAAAGTATCAGTACCACTGTGCAGAAATACTCAGTCAAAGTTGCATATAATATTTTGCTTTAGAAAAAGAAGAAGGAAGGTGGAAGGTGTGACACCAAGACAAGAAGCCTGCCAACCTGCAGACCAGTGTTTGAGACCAACAAACAAGGAAACCAGTTGTTGTTTAGCGAGTCATCGTTGTGTTTCCAGCTGTGATTGTGCCATCAAAAGCAACCGGGTCTCACTCCACACGCGACCCTTAGTCAGTGGCCCGACAGCGTAACACGGTGACACACAGAGGCACTTTTAGAAGAAGAAGTTATTCTTTATATAAAGCTATACAAATCCAATGTAATATCATTATTATTATTATTATTATTAATAAATCATTGTGTTGTCACACACACACACACACACACACACACAGACCTGAAATACACACACATGCACAAACAGGACCTGCACATGCATTAAATGGAGAGATGTCAGAGTGAGTGAGCTGCTTTGGACAGGCGGACCGAGCAGTTTGGGGTTCGGTGCCTTGCTCCAGGGCACCTTGACAGTACCCAGGAGGTGAACTGGCACCTCTACAGCTATCAGTCCACGCTTCATGCTTGGTCCAAACAGGGACTTGAACTGGTGACCCTCCAGTTCTATGGACTGAACTACTGCCGCCCAGAATACAAAAGTATCAGCATTAAAATGTACTCAAAGTGCCAAAAGCAATTATTAATTATTAATAATTATTCATGCATTCATGTGTTAATAACTTTAATGTAAAGGTGGTACTCATTTTTATATATATATATATATCATTATTTCATACACTGCTGGGTAGCTTGATCCCCATGGGAAAGATGTAGTGGAGCAGAAGTGTAAAGTAGCAGAAAATTAAAATACTGAGGTGAACTACAAGAACCTCAAACTTGTACTCAAAGCTCCAGTGTGTAGGATTTAGGGGATATATTGGCATTAATATAATATAATATAATATAATAAGTTATTTAGTGTATAATCACCTGAAAACAAGAATCATTGTGTTTCTGTTACCTTAGATTGAGCTGTTTATATCTACACAGGGAGCGGGTCCTTGTGTATGGAGGTCACCATGTTGCCCTGCCATGTTTCTACGGTGGCCCAGAATGGACAAACCAAACACTGGTATCAGAAAAAAAACTGCTTTATTCAGTGTTTGTACTGCTTTAAATCAGCTGGTCTGTTTGTTTTAAAGAGGAGACGACCTCTGTGGATAATTTGGTTCACAGTAGAAACCTCCTGAACAATGAACACTGAAGGAATTCTAACCAGGAGAAGTTTCAGCTGGTTGCAATCTGAATCTTCACCACTAGATGTCTCTAAATCCCCCTAAATCTTACACACTGGACCTTTAAGTACAGAACTTAAGTAAATGCACTTTTCACTGCTGCCTAATGTGTTAAATTATATCAGAAGTTCAGTAGAAAAATGGAAAAATGTACAAAAACCATTCTTAAGTAAATGTTTCTTGTCACTTCACACCTCCGATTGATTTCCTTTCTGTGTGTGTGTGTGTGTGTGTGTGTGTGTGTGTGTGTGTTTCCAGGTGTTTTTTGACATCACAGTGGCGGGTCACGAGGTGGGGCGCATCGTCATCGGCCTTTTTGGGGAGGTCGTCCCCCTCACTGTCAATAACTTTGTTGCCCTGGCAACCGGAGAGGTAGGACGATGGTGTATACAAACACACGCGCAGACACATTTCATGTTATTAAGATGACATGTGGGTGGATTTGGTGACTTACACTGATAGCTCAGTTATCAAAAAACAAACAAGTTACTTAATTTGGCTCTTAAATCAACTGGCTGGAAGTACAAAAGGACCGACCATGTGTAACCACTTAAAAAGTGTGTGTTCCAATTTAACATATTTTTCCATTATATTTATTTATATTCACATTTCTTCAGACATGTTTCTCAACTTTTCAGTTATTTTATGCAGCATGTAGATTTGATTTTAAACTCCATGACACACTCCGACAGGTGGTAACTCTTCAGGCTGTAATTCATCGGGATATTTAGTTGAAATATCTGAAATAACTCTTTCTCACTCGACCCTGAACTTAACACAAACATTTATATTTCTAGTCAGTGTTGCAGATTAGGTGCCATTCTTTAGATAAGGTTGTTTTTTTTTGTTTTTTTTAATTAAATATACACTGTGGTTTAGTTTGGTTGTGTATTGCATGTTTTTAAAATTTATTTCATTTTATTTTGTACATACATTTCCACACAAAACAACTTTCAAATGATAAAATTCCAGGTTGTCTTATCAACAAATATTTTATGGGGTTTTTTTTTTTTGGTTAATTTAATCTAAAATGTTTTCATTGAACCTCCTGTGTGCTGTGATTCTCTACAGGCTCATCTAATCCTTTTAACTCCCCCTTACTGTGTGTGTACGGTGGTGTTTCTGTTTACATGTGTTGATGCACACGTTAAGTTTCCTGTGTGTCTCTGCAGAAAGGTTACGGCTACAAAGGGACAAAGTTCCACAGAGTCATCAAGGACTTCATGATCCAGGGAGGAGACTTCACAGCTGGAGATGGAACTGGAGGTGAGACTCAAAGTGACACTCTGCCAAAAATATGTCTTTTACATATCTGTTTTCTGAAGGCTCGTACGCTGATTTCAGATCGCGTTTTTATGGAAGAAGAAGCATCAAAACATCCACAGAAACTCGTCAAACTCCTCCTACAGTCCACGTCTCTGGTTTTCATTTCTGTTTTTTTAAATTAAATCTTTTCAGTCCTCATACACACCTCATTAGTCGGTATTTCAGTATTAAAGGGCCCGTTTTTGTCACGAAAATCTCTGCAGCATGTTAACTAACTTGTTAACTTCACACATGGTGCATTTCCATGCACCTCTTTTTATATGCATTTTTAATTTGCACGTAAAAAAGCTGTGATTCAAACATTAAAAATTCAAAGAAGTCTTGAAATACTGCAGAAAAGTATTTTTGCTCGGGAAAGTTTGAAAAGTTGGTGTATCAATAAAAAGTAAATGCAGCTCAAAACAGATCAAGCAAATGATGATGACATACAGAAATCACATGACTGAAATGTCACTCAAGCTTCTGCTCCACTGAAGAGACAAAAAATTGGCAAAAACATCAGGTATGTGTGAATGATGAGGAGACTGCAATTAATACAAGTATATTTAGTGTTTCCCTTTGTTTGAGGTTTGATTGGCGCTCTTTTAATTATGTCACCTTGCTCTCCTCTTTTGCAGTGATGGAAATCTCGATGAATCAATGCCCAATATTTGCATAACAGTAGTGGATGGAAAAGCACTTAAATTCACATTTTCATTTTCTGATAATTCTGTTAAAATCTGCACTACATTTGGAGCTGAAGCCTGACTACATAATACTGTTTTTTCCTCATCCTGGTGATCGGCACATCAGGGTGATGTTAGTATATGTTGGATGTGTTTCCGTTCACGTCCCCTACAACCGCAGAGCAACACTGGCACATGTTCATTTTCACCTGTCATAGTAGTCTGAGTGGGCGGAAGTTCGCTGCATAGATCAGCCTCTCATTGGGTGGAACAAGCCACCTGCTGAAGTCCCGCCCTACAACCTCCAGTTGCAGTTTTCAACACGTCCTTTACTAACTTTTGCGGTGTTTGATCTTGCGGGGATGTAGCCATTTTTCTGCCATGGTTCGCGTCCTGTAGGCGATATTTTTGTGGCCGTGTTACACCAAAACCTGTTTCCCCCCGGCAATATTTTTGCAAGCGCACTGTTGCTGTGGCACCGCCCAGAATGACTGTGATTGGTTGAAAGAAATACAAGCAGCCGGGGCGTTTTTTTCTCCAATCTTAAAGCGAGAGTCGACGCAGCCAGACCTTTCTTTTCTTGAGAAAGGTCTGGTGAGCGAGACTACTGTCGTAGTGACCGACTCACACGCCAATCAACTGGTTTTGCTAACCCCAACATTTGTTTATTGTATTTCATTTGGTAAAAGTAACGCAAAAGTAGTGTAATAAGTAACTTATTACTCTACACAGAGTGTAATATTGTAAAGTACCTTATTACTTTTAAATCAAGGTAACAAGTAATGTGTAATATATTACCTTTTAAGAGTAACTTGCCCAACACTGATTTTCATACACCGTGAGTGACCACAGTCTTTCTCCGTCAGGTCACAGCATCTACGGAACGACTTTTGCAGATGAAAACTTCAAACTGAAGCATTTGGGAGCAGGCTGGGTGAGCACACACACACACACACACACACATTTATATGTCTGTTCTCGACCTCAGTATTTAGGAATAACGAGCCAAAATGGCCTAAACCACATTTATTTATTCTAATTTTTCATGATGTAAGGATCAGTTTGGTGACTGAAACTTGAACATGATTTGTCAAAATGATGATGATGTAATGTATGAAAATGAGACGTGCGTGTTCATGTACCAGGTGAGTATGGCAAACGCTGGTCCTGACACCAACGGCTCACAGTTCTTCATCCTGGCTGCCAGAGCGCCGTGGCTCGACGGGAAACACGTGGTTTTTGGGAAAGTCCTGGACGGGATGGTGGGTGGAGCCTCACACACTTTTCATTAATCTGCTGCTGTTATCTCAGGTGAAGTCTGAAGGCAGAAAAATAAATCTTAAACTACCAAACAAACAAAACTTACAGTTCAGTCACAGAGTCCGAACTACTGAGGCGTCTTCTTTGTTCAGGAAGTTGTTCCAGCTGCTTCCTGTATAGACTCAGGAGCTCCACCCACACAAGAAGCAGAGCAGGATTTGATACCTGGATTTAATAACAACAATGGTGGAATGTAATTAAGTACATTTACTTAAGTGGCGAGCCCACTTAAAGGTCAGTGTCAAACCCTACACACTGGACCTTTACGTACAAAGTCTTGTACCTAACTTAAGTACGTCCAATCATGCAATTCAATACTTCTAAGCTACATTAGGTAAATATTGTACTTTTTAGTCGATTACATTTGTCTGACAGTTTTAGTTACTTTTCAGATTACAATTTTTCACCCCCTTTCTATTTAGTGATTTTAAATGTTTGTGAAAAACTTAAGGATTAGAAGTAGAAAATTCTCCTCCTTCTCAGGCTAAATAAACTCTGTGAAACCCTCTTGGATCAGCCAGAAAAGTCACTGTCACAAAGCTTAAAACAGTCTGTTTGTCTGACTTTTTAGAGATACATGGTTCTCACCTCGGGCCAAGGCCAAGGGGGGACCCATGAAAAGGTCTGTAGTTGAGCCTTAAATTGGAGTACAATTTACTTAATGACTTAAATCGCTGACAATACAAGTCGTATGTATTTACATGATAAATAAATGTATTTTTTATCATTGAAACACATTTCAATGTGCCACCTGATATTCCAACCCCCCATGTAGGTACCAAAATAATGCGTCCCATCTGACATGGGTCAGGTGCACGATGCACAGAACCTACAAGCGCCGCTAACGTAGAAATGTGAGGTGGACCGCTGCCTGATTAGCTAAGTCAGAATGCCTCATCGAAAAGAAAGTCAGGGTACAGAGAGAGAGAACAAAAAATGAAAGGAGAAGAGAGGCAACAGCCAAATGTCTGGCAAAAAAAAAAAACGTGAACAAGCAGCAGGTATGACCGGTGACGCTGATGGTGAGAAGTGAGGAAGACTAGTTTTAAGTGCTTAGTTTTAAAGCTACACTAGAGGACCTAATGCATCCAGTGATAACAACCATATTAAGCTATCTTGTCGGAAAGGGGGTCAAATAAAGCTCCAAAGTTATGTTACATTTTGGCGAGGGCGTAAGGAACATTGCCATCTCTCAAAATGGTGTCTTTAAATCTTTATGCACATTGGAGTCCCTACACAGTCTTCAAATTGCATAAACTGAGTAAACCTGGAAGACTGAGAGTTGATAGCCATATACTCTTTACGCTATGCTCACTATGCTGTTTGTAGCGTAGCTGCTGACAGGACAGTCATGCTACAAACAGAATGATTTTATAGATTATAATGCATTGCTGTAGATTAAACTACCCTAAAGTGAGTAATCTAACCTGCGTCTGTCCGTCTCCTCTGACAGTCTGTGTTTCACACCATCGAGCTCCAGGACACCAACGACAGGAACCTGCCGTACACCGAGTGTGTGATCGTCAATAGCGGCAAGATCCCCGTCAAAGAGCCCTTCATCGTGGAGGTGGAGGGCTGGTAGACGCCACTGTGAGAAGGTTTACTGTACCACAAAGACATTACATGATAATTATATACTGGAGATCAATCAGAAGTCCAGTTTGCCAAATTCACATTCTCATATCATCACTTTTACTTTTGACGTGCTAACACTAACATGCTAGCAAGTAAAGCATATCATCGTTTGAAATATGTTTATACAATACACAAGTTTCTGTATTGATACCAAAACTAATTTTTTAAAGACTCTTAAGAATATAAATATGCTTTTCTTTTTTTTGTTCAACATAACAGAAATTTTGTCTTTAAACAAACGCAAGTGATCAGAAAATATTATTTAAACCTGGAAACATCTGATCAAACAAGACTAAAAATCTGAAAATGCAGCTCTCAATATTTTAGTTTTTGGACATATTTCATTTGGTAGATAAAAACATAAACGTTCCATATTCAGCCCAATTAGCAAGCTAAAATGAACATGGAGCATCCTGAATGGAAACCTGTTTACGTCCCAGCTGTGACATGTTTGGTCCCGATCACACAGAAGGCATTTTGCAGGTTGCAGAACATGAGGCAAACTGCACTGCCTTTGTTTAAAACCAAATGCCACGAGTAAAAAAATCGCTTGCTGCGTTTTCTTATTGTAGCCAGGCAACCACCCCATCACCTCCTTATTCTAACCTTCCCATGTAATGAAGCTACCTTTTATATTTTATTTAGTACCTAGTTCCTTAAATGTTGAGGAACTTGCTGTAGCTCTGGTTGAGGCTGAGAGGCTGTCAGCAAAAACAGTACTTTGTTGGATCATGGGGAGTACCACCAGTTGGTCCAGGAGCTTCTCCTCCATCATGGACGTTTACAGTACTGCACTTATCTGCTTCCACGTCTGCTGTTCTCTATTCAGATGGTGCTAACTGTGGTTTGTAAAGTCGTATAGCTCTGGGTATCCAGCAACCACTACCACCAGTTTCTCCTCCATTGTTTACCAACTGTAAACTTGTTGTCATGACCACCACAGAAGGCCCGCCTCTCAAATCATCCCATTGGACATTGGCAGAAAAGACGGAGAGGATGTGGCTGTTCTGAGTTGAAGTTTTTTTCAACTCGCGGAGTTCAGAGCGCAGAAATCCAAGTCGCGTAGAGACGCAAAAACAGCGAGCAAAAAGTTTCATTCTCATTAAAAACTGTTACAAAAAGCCGCCTCCTGCTGCTAAAACACTTTCTGTGTGATCAGGCCCTTACACAGCTTTCCTTTTTTTAAATAGTTCAGTTAACCTAGAAAAAATAAACACGACTTCTGATTGATTTCCACTGTATGCAGAGATAATATATAAATTACAGATTAAGCTATGAACAGATCATATGCACATAAGAAGGGAAGATTTTTATCAACTTTTTGACAACAGGAAACAAAGAAAAATTAATTTGTGGTGACATCGGACTTGTTAAAAGTCTAACTGGGTTTGGAGATCAGATTAAATGACACAACGTTGAATTTATCATAGATAGTAAAGGAACACACAAACATTTCCACGTCATAGGCTACTATTCTCTATGCTCAGGTGAAAACCTCATATCTCCAAAATGTCCGCTTTTTCAGGATTGTAGCAAAAATGCCACATTTTAAACAAAATTTTGAAAATGAAACGACTTTACGACCGCAGGTTTTGGATTTTCTTGTAAAGCTGGAGTGCAGAACGTTTGTCTCTCCCCTCCGGAAGCAAGAGTGATTACATAAACACTGTCTGTGTGTGCTTATCATAGATGTATAATGATACCTAGATACCAGACCTCTAGGTGGCGCCAAGTTGCTCGCCCGGGGCATACACCAAAAAGAGTTTCTAGCTTGTGGGTTTACTTCAACGGTATGCAGCCCACTGAATATGCGCAGTGGTGTTTCACATGCTGGCCCCATCCAAGAGTTCCCAGTCGGCTCATAGACTTTACATTGTCATGACATTGCAGATTTTTAAATTGCTTTTGTCAGCTCGAGAAAAAATTTACAAATATAAACCCTCCATTGATAAACAATCATAATAGAAAGAGTCATAAGTTACTTTGTTTGTATGCAGTTGTATTTTATAATGGTGGTCTATGGGGGAAATGCTTTTTGAGCTGCAGGGGATTTACTCCTGCAATACCACGAGCGGCCACCGAGAAACACTGAATGAAGAATGAAAAGCAGTGCCAAACAGAAGAAGACTTTAGATCCAGATTTTAGAGCGTATACGGGCGCATTTATACTCCCTTCACGAATGAAAATAGAAACGTCTGTTTCAAACGTACTAAACGTCACTGCCCTCATACGTCCATGTGTCCTTTACGCTGGCATAGATACAGCCAATAGATGGCACTAGAGGGCGGAGTCAAAAGTTTCACACAACAACAATTGAGGTGATGGAGGAGATCGTAACATTGAACCTCTTAACGGAGGCGGTGTTGTAGACAGCGGTGGTCTGTGAGGCCGTTAAATACATCAAGATGTGGATGGAGAGTATATACTGCACTGTATTACCAATCGTTACAATACACCCGTTTTAAAATGTCTTTGTTGTGACCTACGTTTGATTCTCGCTTGAAATGGTAGTACGTACTCCATTTCAATCAGATCTGTAAGCTTTAACAAAACATGCACTAATATGAACGAAATGAGCGCAGAGTACAGACAGAAGGCTGCATCTGTGTCCGTATACGTATCTAACATTGAGCATAAATGAGCCCAACTCTACTGTCATTAAAAAAAAAACTTATTATTAAATGAAGCAATACACATATTGAAAAATTTAACTCTGTGGTATTAACTTCCTGTGTTCCTGCATAGATTTTTTTTAACCATTTGCATTTTTTTTATTTGTGATGCACTCCGTGTAAAACGACTTCTCATACACAAGCGTAATACAAACCATCAGAACCTGGAGATATGAGGTTTTCAGCCTGTAGTGACACATTGTATGCAGAGAGGAGTTGTTGGTTTTCATCAGGCTCACTGTGGTTCATGCTAACGGTTCTATACGTTAGCATACTTGCGTATTTAGCGGATGGTGTCAGTTAGCATCATCCCTGAAACTCTGTCAAACTAAAGGAACTGTGACTCGAACATGATGAACCTCATGGAGACTTGCACTCACAGAACATGTAGCTCCTCTTAAATGTCGTATTGCCAAAATCATTCTTTATTTGCCAAATGATTCTTGCACTTCCTATGCATCTAATCGATACTAACATATCTTCATCACTGTTATCAAACATATGCAAAAAAACTAACTCTGTAGCAAGTGTCAAATGCCATTCTCGTACTTTATTTTCTATCTTTCCATCATTGAAAATGAAGATTCCCTTTTTCATGTTTTGAATAAACAGGATCTTCCTGATGCATTATATCATGTTTGCAAAAACTACAGCACAAATTGCACAGGAAGGAAAAAGTGTTGAGGTGGGTATTAATACTGTAGCTGTCCTCTTAATGCTGATTTAAAACGTACTTTGTGTTAGAAGTATGATGTTGCTGACCATCACCAGGACAGAGGACTTATTCCAACTGTTAATGTTTTATCTTTTGTTGTTTGTAATGTTACTTTGTGATTTCAGTTAACCCCAAACTGTCACTGTAGCATTATAATCTAGAAGAGTTCTGACTGATTTTCCTCATCTCACTGAAGTGAGAAATGTCTGTAACAAACATATCAGGAGTTCTGTTTTCATTATTTATAGTAACAGCAAAGACGAGTGCCAACAGGTGTGTTTTCTACAATAAACAAGATGCTGTTGCAAAACTGTCCGAGACAATGTTCACTTATTTTGGTGTGTTTTTGTCAAGGTATAAAATATCAGAGGTGTCGACTCAAGTCAGACTCGAGTCACAAATTTGATGACTTTAGACTCGATAAAATTTTAAAAAAGGCTTGCGACCTGACTTGGGCATTAACCAGTCCCTCCAGAAAATCGCGATCGCAATAATTAAAGCAAATTCAATTAAAGTTCTCAATATTTTCAGGGGCTTGCAATTTTTCAAAAGTCCCGGATTTTTTCCGCATTTTTCCACATTTTCCAGCCGACCAGAAGTTGTCGCATATGCAACGTCATTTGAAACGTCATCAGACGTGTCATGAAATGCGCTAATGGCACTGCAGTATGGAGAAGCGCTCTGTGTAAGAATTTTCACTGTGTAAATGCAGACAATATGTGTTGAATGTATTAAAATGTTATGTTTACAGAAGTTGTTTAACAGTCACATTGTCTGGTTTGAGAGCTACAATATTCACTCAGGATTTTTTGCAACATTATTGGAGTCCATGTTTTGAAACTAATTAGATAAAGAAGAAAACTATAAAAAAAAAACATTTGCAGCTATTTTTTGTAATATTCAGTATGATTATTATAGCAAGTGATTACATGACTTATGTTTTTTGGAGGTAGTAATTAAAAAAAAAAAAAATCTCCTTTTGTCATCAGCCGCAGTTTAAATCACATAAAAATGCCGCAATTTTTATCGCAATTTTTGACAAAATTGGCTGCAAATTCAAGGGGTTTTTTTGCTGCGAGATCCTGGAGGGACTGATTAACACCATTGACTGGTGACTTCACTAAGACTTGAGCCCTTGACTTGCTGAAAACACATGAACCCAGGTATGTGACTCTGCCCCCACATTTTTTGCAGTGGAAAGAGCTTTAGTCTGACAACCTGCAGCAACGGTGATCTTGTCATCTTTCCTACTGACAAAATCAAAGTAAGTGGAATATTTACAGCCACTAAGGTAAGGGTCTCCAACTAGCTTGCTGCTTTTTGACGTGCTAAAACTAAAATGAGTCTGCTGATGTGATTGTTGTATTTCAAGTCAGTAGTGATGTGATAAAAGTAATGTTGTAACAAGTTGCTTGGTTTTGGGGTAATTGTAATATTATTACTGAAATTTCATTAGTAATTAGTTACACTACTCGTTACTGGAAACAGTAATAGTATTACGATACCGTGTTACTGCCCAACACTGATCGTGAGCCCTCTGGCGATTACCACCCCAAATAACTGCAGGTCTTGAAAGGTGGCAATGATTGGTCAGGGATGAATGTTTAGTCTGTCAAGTCTCTCGGCCAATTCATAGCAAGAATTCATGACTATAATCTCCTGATCTGACACAGCGACCACCTTAAAACCTCTTGTACTGTACTCCACCCCCATTTTGTAGCAAAAACACCTAAAATAACATACCCAAATTAAAATGACTGTAGCTTCTGAACCGCTCTGACTACATGCATGCATGAGGTCTTGCCAGAAAGAAAACTCTCTGAAGGTTCTTGTGAAAGTGTCAGAAATACTCTAGGTGATACAGGGACAGAGTAATGGGCCTCTGAAGTCAGTAAAAAATTGAAGATTTTGCCTAAAATAAAATAGAAAATGTTTTTCAGGATGAATAACTGTCTGTGTCTTCATCTGAGCAGGTAAATGACACTGTGGGGCTGTAGGCACACAATCAATGAACACTTGTGTCAAATTTGAAGAAGACTGCTCAAAGTATGACCATTCTACAGTGTTTTTTCCATGAAAAGATCCAGGCGGAGCTCCAAATGACAAGTCGGTCACTCTGCTTCAAAACAGTACTATCAGTGATCAAACAACACTCAGCCAGCTTCAAACATTGTACCTTATTGAAATCAGGTGTGATTATGATACCTGATGTTGTTTATGACACAGAAACACCATAAAATATCACCAAATAAAGCCATATGAAACGTGAAAGTTATGATCCCACTTTCTAGACGGTATATCTCAGCCAAAAATAGTGGTAGGAGTGAGACTCTTACCTTTTATAAAACAGCTACGTGCCCGCTAACAGCTCCACATAAGATCGCGAGTAATCCTTTAACTTTTCCCGTCGAAAAACGGCATGACATGACTTGTCACCACTCATCTCGATTTTGGACTTTGTGTGTTTAGGCTGCTCTGGTGTGAAATACATAATAAATAAAAGAAAAACGATGTTATTTTTGAAAAGTCGAGAGCTTGCTGAATCCGGCAATACCAAACATCACATGGTTTGATGATGTAGTGCGCCTGGGAGATACCATTTAAGTTTGATGATGTAGTGCGCCTGGGAGATACCATTTAACAGAGGAGGAGGGGAGCCAGGATGTCGGCGTCCTGGCGGAGTTAGAGAGGTTAAAAGGCCAAAATATTTTGTGGTCAGAACCCGGCAAAAGGTGCAGTCACAAAGCATCCATTACCTTCATCCATTTACGCTTAAAACCACAAAAGCGGGGCAAAATAACTGTAAACTATATTAGAAATGAGTCTGAACAGATGTTCTGCTTCTGAAACATTTCCAGCGGTCAGCAGAAGCTCAGCGGAGCCCCGACAGAGCTGGGACGCGACACAGCCGGACTCTGTGGTCATGCAGCGTCAGTCTGAACCCGCTGGGTGTGACAACAATCCGAACACCCTTTTCATTCAGACTCCAACTCTGTCCCGAATCACGCTGAGACCCTTTTTTAGTCTCTGGTTTGAACCAGTTGTGGGTCTGCAGGCCGCCGTTTGAGAAGCGTTGGCGTTAAACGGTGTAATTATCGTCGGTAAAAGGTGAAGCTGCAGCGGACAGCCGAGAGCTGACAGCTGATCTCTCAGAGCTGACACAAAACTGCTGCTAATGAGAACTACAGCGGGTGATTTGTTTTCCCCTGTTCTACAACACACACACACACAGATACAAACAGATAAACAGATACACACACACCTTCACACACACACACACACACACAGGGGAGGAAAACATCTCCGAACACAAAGGTCAGAGCAGAGCAGAAATCTCAGGAGGAAGACAGGAAGTCGACAGAAAACAGTGAAATATATCACCGTCGTCCGCTCGACGCGCTCGCTGCTCTCAAACGTCAGATCTCCACAAATTAAGAAAATAATCCAAAATGTCACTGCGGTTTATTTCAAATATAGTTAAAGGTGACAAACAGGCTGACGCTCTTCATCTTTACATCATCAGACAGGATATTTATCCTCCGTCTTTCTGTTTACTCTTTAATTTTCCAGGGAAACCTGACTCTCAGTGATATTTTGTGCTGATTGTGAGTCTTTAAATTTGATCAATTTTAATTCTGAAACAAGCATTTTTTAAATGCTGTTATAAGAACATGATGTCGGAGAAATGACAGGAAACAACAGAAAGCAAAGTAACAAACATCCCCGGTCAGTCCACACGGGTTTTTAATGCTTCTCTGGAAATATCAGAGCCACAAAATCTAATTATTAAATACATTATGAATGAGTTATAAATTATAAATAATGTATAAGTAAACAGCACTTTAATCATGATCAGTTTTGTGGACAATGGGTGGGAACTGAAACTGTTAAATCAGTCATGTGTTTTTCTCTTTAAACAGATCAGATTTTTTTTAATTTACTTTTGAAACAAACCCTGAAAATAAAAATCAACCATACAAACATTTATTTGTTCCTTATGCTATTATTTTTCTAAATGTTTGACATATCAATTTGAAATATTTGTCTCTCTCGTCTAGTCACTGGTTTGTTTGTGATTACAGTGATCTTGGTGTTGTGTTTTATTCTTGTATTTTACACTTGTCTTAATATAATATAGTTTTTATTTTCGATTCTTGGGCTATTTTTAATTGGATGTAAATGCTTTTATATAAAGTGTTTCTCTTGAACTTTGTGTTGTATTTTATTTTCCTTATTATGTTGCACTGTGATTTTTACAGTTTACTGATTAAACTGATCTGTGTATTTCTTTATCCCGATACAGACTTGTTGTATTGCTTTGTGTTTGTTTGTTTGTTTGTTTGTGTGTTTGTTTACCGACGCTTCCTGTTTGCACTATCCCTTTGCTGTTGTAATGTTGCAAATCTTGCGATGAAAGATTATCTTATCTTATCTGTTTCTTGTTTTTTCAACTGAAGCACTCTGCACACTCTCTTTATAAATTCCTTGTACATGATGAAGACTGCAGGAGGAAGCAAATGATGTCTTCAGTAAAACGCAGGATGAGAAGAGGTACAAATGTTACCTTTTGTGTTTGTGGAAAAAGAGATTTCAATGAATGATTTATTTATTTTCCACAGAAATATATCTGTCAAAATATCTTGGAAGATTTGTTCACTTACGCCCAGGCATGGTTTGGTTTAATGTGGTTAAAAAGTGGAATATAAATGTTGTTTCAACAACATTAAATGACTATGTTTCATGAAGAAGAACCTAAAATAAGGTAATTTAAAGGATATTTAAATGATGTTTCTATGAAGCTTGGGTGCCTAAAAAATGTTCACTTTCAATCACATTCAGCCTGGTTTTATTTTGTCCCTCTGTGTGCAGTCACACCTAAATTAAAGATGCATTTACACTTCCACAGCCTCTTAAAGATGGTTGTTTTTGGTGGTTTCAAATCCAGCACATCATGAGAAATGATCCAAGGATACAGATATGATGTATGAATTAATATATGATTCATAAAACCCTGCAACACTCTTTTGTCTTGAAGACGTAAAGAGTTGAATGTTATTTTAGATGAGCGTATACGGAGGTAAAATGTTCACGGTGGCACAAACTCTCAGAGAAATGTCATTTCCTGACCCTTTCTGCTGTTTGAAACATCTCAGCTGGGTCTATATTTTCTGTCTGCTGTTGTTTTATTTTTCCACAGGACCACCAGGTGAGACGGACGGACGGACGGACAAACTACCACCTTAAACATCCACCAGCTCTCCTCAGCACACGGACTACCACCTTAAACATCCACCAGCTCTCCTCAGCACACGGCAAAAGAGAAACCCCTCTCTCCGTTTGTCAGGCGAGATATAACAAGACTGTCTGAAGCAGAGAGCTCGAGAAGGAGGGCAGAGAGGAGAGAGGAGGACGGAGGAGAGAAATAGAAAGCGATAGAGAGACACAGAGAGAAAGAGACAGAGAGGAGGAGGAGAGAGAGAAAGTGGTGGTAGGTTTTTAAATGGTCCGGAGGGATGTGTGTCGAGGAGGAGGAGGAGGAGGAGAGGAAAGAGGGGAGGCTCCCACAGCGACTGCAAGTTGTTATATTGGGGATCTGTTAGTGGATCAATGAAAAAAGAAAGAAAGAGAAAGAGGGAGGGAGAGAGGCTGTGTGGAAGGATGACAGGCCTCATTACCACCAAACCTCAGACAGTGATGCTTCTGTGTGTGTGTGTGTGTGCGTTCATATATGTGTGTGTTTGCAGTGTGTGTGTGTGTGTGTGTGTGTGCACATCTTCACATGTGTACTGTGTGTATCCCCATGCCAGTAGAAGCCTATTTACATGCATGAGTGTGTTTGTGTTTGCAGGATTGTCTATCCTCTCTCTTGCTGTGTATAATTGTGTGTGTGTGTGTGTGTGTGCTCCCTGCAGGCCTGTGTAAGAGGAGGATGATGGGACAGAGTTGTTTAAAGGTCAGCAGCAAACACATCATCAGACACAGAGCGAGCTGCCCTGAGAACTAACAGCTAACCTGCTCACAACCACAGACTAACCACAACACAACCAGCACACAATCTATCAGTCAGTAATGACGACCGTGAACTCACCAACCGACCGTAAGGTGTGCACATAATGCAGCAGCGCTAACATGCTGGTGTTTAGCAGGTATAATGTTTACCATGTTCACCATCTTGGTTTAGCGTATTAGCATGCTAACATTAGCTGATTCGCAGTGTACAGCTGAGGCTGATGGGAATGTCATTAGCTCTGCAGGTTTTTGGTCACAAGCCGAATTACTGAACACATTAAAAAGTTGACCTGATGATGGCGCTATAGTCTGAAGATTATTAGTTATCATCCTTTGGGACTTTGAGTATATGCAAATTTTCTGACAATCCAATGGCATCAGAGTAAAAAATATTGCAAGATAAGTTTTAAAATAGGAGGAATTTACCTGGGTGTTTTGGTGCAAAACAATAAACAGCACTGAAAGGAAGAACCTAGAATTGATGTCTCGCAGGTGTATGTCTCCGCACACCAGTCATGTTTCTCAGTCATGATGTTGAATATTGGCAAGAAAAGTGTTTTATGCAGAACATTATGATGTCACAGTGAAGTTGACCTTTGACCTTTTGGATATAAAATGTCATCACCATTTTAGTCTATTCGATATTTGTGTGAAATTTTGTCACACTGACCTTGACCGTCAAGCACGAAACTCTGATCAGTTTATTCTTCAGTCCAAGTGGACGTTTGTGTCAAATTTAAAGAAATTTCCTGAAGGATTTCTTAATATTTCACATTCACAAGAATCAAATTGATGCAAGGTCACATAAACCTTGACCTTTGATCACTGAAATCCAATCAGCTCATTGTTGAGTCCAAATGAACATTTGCACCAAATTTGAAGCGATGCCCTTATGCTGTTCTTAAGATATTGCGTTCACGAGAATGGGACAGACAAAGTCACAGTGACCTTGACCTTTGACTTAAGACCACAAAGGACTAATCACTTCATTGTTGAGTCCAATTGAACTGTGCCAAATTTGAAGAAATTCCCTCAAGGCGTTCTTGAGATGTCACGTTTACAAGAATGGGATGGACAGCCCAAAGACCTAATGCCTCCGGCTATGGCTGTCACTGGTGCAGAAGCATTAAAGTCAAGAATCATGAGTTTCAAAAACAGAAAAAAACTAAAGATCATCTTCTGATGGGATCACTCCAGCCGCAATACAACAATCCATGACTTAATGCAAATGTGGGCCAGGGGTGTAAAGTGGAGGGCCAGTGGCTCCTTCCCCACTTACTCGCCCGCTACTTGTTCGAGCCACAACACATCTACAAACTCCACCTTTTGATCTCAACAACACGCCCTTAAAGTTTTGACTGCATCTTGCACGGTTGTGGTGCTATCACACTCTAAATATCTTTCCACAGACAGACAGACATATAAACACCTGGCAAAATACACTTGGGACAGTTTACGTGGTTCTTTCCCGTTCCAATAGGTAGCTCCAGGAACACATTTCTCCATGATGGCATACTCACAAAGACGGACAAGTTGTTGCAGCTGGTAAATATATTAAAATATATCTGTTTTTAAAATGAGAAGACGTCCCTCTCCCCAGCAACAATTTTCAACCCCTCCTGAGAGATCCTAGGGCGTTCCCAGGCCAGATGAGACCTATAATCCCTCCAGCGTGTTCAGGGTCTACGCCAGGGCCTCCTACTTGTTGGACATGCCTGGGAAACCTCTAACAGGAGGCATCCAGGAGGATCCAGGTCAGATGTTGAACCACCTCAATTGGCCCCTTTCGGCGCAAAGGAGCAGCGGCTCTACTCCAAGCTCCGTCCGGATTTCTGAGCTCCTCCCCCTATCTCTAAGGCTGAGCCCAGCCACCCTTCGGAGGAAACTCATCTCGGCCCCTTGAATCCACAATTTCATTCTTTAATCACTACCCAAAGCTCATGACCATAGGTGAGGGTTGGGACATTTCCCCACACATACTACGCTGATCCATCTCACACTCTGTTCTACCCTCACTTATGAACAAGACCCTAAAATACTTGAACTCCACCAGATCCACCAGAGAATCATGTCCTCAGACTTGGAGGTGCTGACTCTCGTCTTGACCGCCTCACACTCAGCTGCAAACCGCCCCATTGAATGCTAGAGGTCACGGTGTGATCAAGCAAACAGAACCACATCATCTGCAAAGAGTAGAGATGCAAATCTGAGGTCTCCAAATTGGACCCCTTCCTCACCTTGGCTGCGCATCAAGATCCTGTCCATGATTATCACAAGTTAGTGACAAGGGACAACCCTCACAGAGGCCAACACCCACTGGTTTTGAAATGTCCCGGGTATTAAAAGTTTAGATATATATGTTTTCATTTATTAATATAGCTATCTACACCCGCTACATCACAAATCAAGTTCCTCTCACCCTTTAACTGTGACCCAAAAAGTCTTTTCAGGCTTCAAGTCTAAGTTTGACCAAAATGTGGGTGCCCATCGGCAGGTCCGGAGTCAGAGGACTGAAGTTGCTGCTCTGAACATGCTGTTAGTGTTCGTATTGTAACAACAGAGCAGAGTCATTTTCACATTTTTGTATCGAGTGGTTTTCTGTCTGTGCCTGGAAGGTTGAAAATCAATTGAAAAACTTTGGAAGGGAAAATGTTCTTCAGTAAAACAATCTGCTGCAGTCTGAACTCAGATCTTTCAGCCGTTAGGAGTCAAAATGTTTCCTTTTCTATAAAAGTGCACCGCAGCTCTGGAACTTTACAAAGTGCAGGAGGAGATTTGTCAGAGCTATTTGTGGAGAGCTATTTCACTGATTTTTTTCAAGTCAAGTCACAATCCCCATGAGTGTTTCAGGTCTGAATGCTGGTCATTAAAAAGCTGATAATACTACTTTTGTAAATTACATAAGTAGTATCAGTTGTTTCATTGCAGAAACCTAATTCATAAATATTCAATGAATATCAAGATGTGAGGCTTTTAGGGGCCTGATGGCCACTGTCCTTTTTATTATTTTTATTTGCTAAGTAATTTGCCAGGTAAAAAAATCAAGAACAGTTTTTTAAAGAAATTTGCTTAAAATTAATATTTACAATATATTTCAGTTGTTTCTGTTTTTGCCTTTAGGAACATACAGCAAAACACGTTTTCCTTGTTTGTATCTGTCAGCAGGTGAAGCTACAATTTTCATTCATTTCATCAGCGCTCTGCATTCAGTAATTAAAAGTATGGCTACAACATTTCCATGTGATATTACCATTTTGCTTGTAAGAGAACTTCAAACATGTTTTCAGCATGTTTATAAAACCTTTAAATAAAGTCCCCATTTAATGAAATATATATTTTTTGTGTTTTAACCCTGAGTTAAAGCTCCAGTGTGCAGGATTCAGGGAAATATATTAGAAAAAATGGAATTTAATATAATAAGTGTGTTTTCTTTAGTGTATAATCACCTGAAAATAAGAATTGCTGTGTTTTTGTGACCTTAGAATGACCAGTTTATGTCTACATCTATGTCTAGGGAGCGCGTCCTGGTCTACAGAGATGCACCACCATGTTTCTACAGTAGCCAAAGCAACATGCCAAACAGTGCAGAAGGAACATTGAGTAATGTGAAACTGTTTTACTCAGTGTTTTACTGGTTAAATCACCTGGACCTCTGCGGATAATTTGGCTCCCGGCTAAAACCTCTTGAACAATGAACACTGAAGTATTTCTAACAGGATAAGTTTCAGCTGGTTAAAAAAAGCTGCAATCCTCACGGCGAGATGCAACTTTATCTCCCGAATGTTGTGTTCACACCTGACACAAGTGAATTGACCTATGGCTAAGCCACGCCCCCTCCACTCACTCGGACAAACTATCAACATTCAGTGACCGGCGCTATGGCAGGTGTCACAGTACACGGCATTTCACAGGAGGCAACTGATGATTTTTGGAGACATAACGATCAGATGTCATTGAGAAGTAACCAAAAGGGCCTAAACTACGCATTGGAGGGATATATTCATCATTTTATTGTTGAGAAGGTCGATGAAAAGCTTAAATTACAAGCCAAAATTTACAGGTCACAGTGTACGCTTGTGAACCGCATCTGGTTGCCGTCACCATCAAAGACAACAAGTTAAAGTGCCACTGAAGTTAAGGTTTTTGGCTCAGAATATGAGAAAAGGATAACGGCCTTTTTACCATCTTTACCAAGAGTGTCTCTCCGTTAGTTTGGTGCTACAGTATTTACACTGAATCATTCAGCATAACGTTTGCCAACCTTTGTTATCTCTGCCATTACAGATAAGTTAATGAAGCTAAGCTCCAGAAGTTAACGTTAGCTTAACTAGAGCCCTTTGGACAACAGCTAACAATGATGTACGATCACCAAAGTACAAAACTAGAACAAAATAGGCTAATGAACTCCCAGCAAACAAGGTGACATGATGAACAACGCAGCTAGGAGCTAACGTTAGGCTAACTTTAGCTAACGTTAGCTAGAGATGTTAAAGATAACTTTATATTTCTTTCCAGCAAAGTGACAATATGTTGCCTCAAACACAATGTTGACTTACCTTAGAACAGATGTAGACATCATTGTTAATCTTATTCACGTTGAGTTGATGTTGTGGTCTAACGTTACCACACAACTTTATCCAAAGGAGACACTTTTCTCGGTTGAGATGTGGTTTAAAGTGTAAAAAATACACCTGGTCGCCCAGCCTCTCAGGATACCTTGTGTCAGAGTTGCATGTACCCCATGCACACCGTTTGACCATTTTTAAACTTCAAATCTCAGAAAAAGCTCATAAAACCGAACAAAACTGACTTTCTGTAATGCATTTCAATGGACGTCCAGGCAGAGAATGTCCCAGTGTATGGGAATGGCTATACGCACTGTGATTGGCTTATCGCGTTTGAGGGCGGGACATAGCCATAGGTCAATTACATATACAGTCAGTGTGAAGACATGATTAGACATGAATGCCTGTTGGACAGCACGATGGACACTACACAGAATACGCGTATTAAGCAGCGCAAATAATGACTCACACGATTTCGTGCCGTACGCTTACTGCGCAAGAGTTGAAAAATCTAAACTTCAGTGACCAATTTGCACCGCAATAGCCAATCAGTATTAAGATCCTCCAGGGACATATGACACAGAGGATGTACCAGCGGATGTTCATTCATCGATTCAGCGAGTTCGCGCTCATATGAAGCAAGTCATCAGAAAATATTCTAGTGTTCAAACTCCAGTAACGTGATGTGAAATTTCGCATCCCATTTGGTGTGAACACAACATTCCTTTCAATGATCATTTATCTCTTAATATATGCCAAATATATGTAAAAAAAAAAAATTAAAAACCAGTATCATGCATTAAAATCCATCTTTTCTTCTTCCTGTGAAACAAGGTAAAACTGTTTCAAATGTTTGATGACTCGTCCTGCACGGGACTAGCAGCCACACCGGTCATATAAAAGCGCACTTTACTTGTTGAGGGTTGTAGCAGCTAACAGAGCAGTATAGAGAGATAGGAAGAGTTTGGATAGGAAGTGTGTTTGGATATCAGCGGGCAAAACCTTTGTTTTCATTCCCCAAAAAAGGGGCGGAGGTCTAATTCATTCATCTGTCCCTCGTCCTCCTCCTGATCTAACAGAGATGGAGGTGTATGTGGAGCCAGCATCTGCTATATCTCTGTATCCCGCTAAACTCCAAGCCTGTAACTTTTTAGTGGTCCAATCAAATGTGAAGGACTTGATTTAAATCCCTCTAGAGAGGCTCTAACTTCTGTTTCATGGGGACTTTAAGTCTTACTTAAGTTGTAAGTCTCCAAACCTGCAGCTCCCTGATTTCTTCCACTTGAGTCAAACAGCAGTAAAGTCACAGAATTACTGGAGTCAGATATTTGGTTTCCACCAGTGATGCTGCTCCCAGTATCTGATTGTACACAACTGGTTGTGGATGTGAAGCAGCTCTGAAAGATCCACAGTTTCTCTCCTCACCTCCACCAACACTGTCGACACTCCCATCATGTGCAGATCCTCTCTCCTCGCCACCGTCACCATGTTGGCCATATTGACCTGCCGGTTCGTCTACAGCGACAATTATCACCTTCTTCTTCTCCTTCTTTTTCCTCCAGTTGCTCGTCCTTCCTCCTCCTTCTCTATGACTGCAATTAGAGAGAGGAATAATCATATTGACAGGGCTGACAGGTCGGGGCAGGAGAGCGGGAACATGAATAGTTCCATGTGTCAAAGGCAGAGCGAGGAGGAGGAGGGGCACTTCCATATATCACTGTGTCTTATTATAGCTTTGATATTATGACAATGACACACAGTCAATTCAAATTCAGAATCACTGAGGCCACCAGGTCCAAGAGATGCCCAGGAATTAGTCTGCTGACATTTCTACACAGACATATTGACATCTAACACAGTGGAACAGTACGGACTGAGACTAACAGACTAACACTGTACTGAATTATATATCGACGTACACAGATAAGGACCACGAGACATTACACTCTATTTATATCACGATGATCGACAGGCAGGTGTCTTTTCAAAAACTGACCAAGAAACATGCTCGTTTAAGATCTTATGATGAGAATCAGTTTCATCTCTGTGCATCCAGTAGGCTACAGAGATGAGTCCAGGACATGTTTAAAGTAGCACAAGCACTGGAAGCAGGGGGAAACTGCTAGCCCAACTTAGTCGCCAGAAAAAAACAAGGATGCATTACATTTGTACACAATTTTGTAGCAAATATCCCTGGTGGAAAATCAACGATGGGTTGTTAAAAAATACCAATGTTTGGTGCCTGAAGCCGAGCACACACTGTGTGATTTTGGGCTGGCCCAGATGAAAGATGACCAATGTGAAAGACACGTGGCGATATCTTTGGTCATGGCTCTAATACAGTAGTCCTACGTCACACAGTGAGAGAGGTTCAAGGATTGTCACGGTCTTGCAGTCAAAGACATCCTGGTATAAAATCCTGACAGTGACCATCTCACTGTGTGACTGCTGTTACCACCTACATCTACTAACCAACCAATAGAAATGCAGCATGAAATGACGCACTGATCAGTGCTAAACCCAAACAAACAGGCGGACAGCAGCTCGCCATGGAGGCAAAACATGCTAAAAGAACTGCGTGGGATTCCAGCAAAGAAAAAAAACTTGTGGAGTTGTGGCAGCAGAAGCCTTGCCTGTATGATGAGTCCTCCAGCTCTGACCATGATTGTTTAAAGGACGCAGCATGGAAGGAGAGAGAGGCGGAGTTACTGCCAGGCGAGACACCTAGCAGCTAGAAAGCTTTCTGATGGTCTCAAACAGTGGTCTGCAGATTGGCAGGCATCTCGCCACCATCACGTCCACCTCCTGATGACAAAGTCAGCTCAT
Organism: Epinephelus moara; assembly: GCF_006386435.1. Lineage (NCBI taxonomy): Eukaryota > Metazoa > Chordata > Actinopteri > Perciformes > Serranidae > Epinephelus > Epinephelus moara. The sequence goes on from NC_065513.1 coordinate 43,177,458, forward strand.
ATACTATGTCACTGTAGAAATGTAATGTAGGCTACTTGTGGTTTGGAGAAACCCCAAATTCTGGCGACTTGTTTGGATAGCCCAGCATTTTCTGTGATAAAACAAAACAAAAAAAACTTCCAAGCTGTCACGTTTGTACGATGTATCTTGATATAACAGAAATATAAAATCAAGACATTGTGGGAAATCGCTGCATTAGGTTATTACACTACCTTGAGGCCTTCATCACTGGCAGACAATATATTTGTGTGCCAACACCCAACCACACAACAGTTACCACAGAACTGTTGAAATGTAAAGAAACTTAACGGTTCGACATGTCTGCACTCGTTTTCCTACAAAAACTAATGCACCAAAATTTGGTCATATCCCACATGATTTAGAGGGCTGTGATTGTGCAACCAATGCAGAATGCAATGTAGAAAAGAATAAAGCGAGAAGCAGTCTTGCAAGGAGGAGGTTTGGTGGATGGGTCCCAAAGACTTTCCCCCTGGGACTTACACCAGGAGGCCGGTGTTCAGAACGGGACTTTGAGTGAACTTTGAGTCATTTTAAGGTACGTCTTCTTCTCTTCCTAAACCTAACCTCCATAACTTTACGTTAAGTGTGCAACTTTACCTAAGATATGTAATGTCATTTGTGGGTCACTAATTTGTAGGATATCCTATGACCCATTGTATGCAACACGTTCTCACTGCGACCTTGTTACAATGACGTTTGGTCGTGGACTTTTAACATCGAGATATGACGTCCAAGGTACCCTGGGTGTGTTGGTTGTTGACGTTCTGGGACGCCGTGTCAACTTCAGCCTGTTACATGCATTGTCTCTTTTCAAGATACACTTTATCACAGGAAATGTACAGTTTGCATACAGTCTCTTTCAAAATAAAAGCACTACGTTGGTACACTCCAAGCTGATGTTTTTTTTCCGTCAACAACAAAAGCACGTGGTTGGGTTTAGGAAAAAAAACAGGGTTTGGCTTTACAATCTTACACGAAGCATACACCTGAATCCTGGGTGAAAGTTGGTGGTTGCTAGCTGCACAGTTAGCATACTTCACATATTTCTTTTCTGCTTTTGCATTTCAAGATTAACAGCTAATATACTAGGTGCATAGTTATGCAAAGCTTTTACTGCTTTTTTGTTTTTTACCTGCATTAAAAAAGAAATGCCAACTAATTCCCAGCTGTTTTTTTTTATAAGACTTCCTATTTAAAGCTCATTTTTCAGCTGTGTTTCTTTGTGTATTCATTCATGCATCACAAACTACCTGATTACATTTGGGTTAATTACAGTAAAACTTATTTCTTCTGTGCATTCATTCTCCAGCTCGTCTTTGTCCTATTTATATTCAGTCTTCCACTGAAAGCTTATTTTCTACTCTTTCCTTCTCACATACATTCTTGCATTAAACCCAAATTCCTCTCTCTGTATGCATATCACCAATTGTCCAGTAATTTTTCTCCCATCTGTATGCATTCCTCCATTAAAGCCCTCATCTTGCCTCCACTCCTTCACATATTAAAAGCCATTTTCCACCTTTGTTTCTGTTTTTAACGACATGCATTCCACCATTAAAAGCTAATTTTCCGACAGCCTCTCTCCCATCTATATGCATTGCTGCGCTGAAGCCTAATTTTTCTACTTTCTCTGCGCCTCCTCTCCTCTCGGGCTCCATCAGTCCAGAGGAGCCTTCCGGGGAAATCGTTAGCGCTCCTTCTCTTTAAATTGGGGAGGTGGACGGCAGGTGAACATCGCATTGATCGCCCTCTCAAGGCCTCTTTCTCTCCCCTCCCCTTCGCATCCCTCACCACCAATTGTCTGGCCTTTACTCCCCCCCACCACCTCCTCCCTCCTCACATCACCGCCAATTGCCGGCCATTTTTCCCCCTCTATCTCTTCCTTCTTCTTTTCTTCGGATGCTAGCGGAGGTCACAAATTTACAAGAGAGAGCGGAGGGGTGGAGGGGGTGTTGCTGTCTATCTGTCTAACAACCACCATCATGGGGCGGAAAACAGAGATATGGAGGGGGGGCGGTGGGAGGGGCTGGGGCAGCAGGGGGTTATGGGACAGAGATGGTGGGTGGCTTGGGAGGGGGGTCGAAGTAAACATAGTGATGATTTCCCCTGAGTTTCGTTCATCTGGACCGATGAGGAGGGAGAGAGACGGAGGGAGGAAAGGGGAGAGAGAGAGCAGCTGCTGTCCTGTCACCGCCGGCAACCGTAACCGCGGTGACACCTCCTCCTCCTCCGCCTCACAAGGAAAGAGAAAAGAGAGAGGGATGCTGCGAGAAAATCGAAATGCTGACACACAGATATACATGCTGCCAACACACACACCAAACACCCTCAGCGGGCCCCTCGGACACCTCTCATCGTCCAATTAGAGTCCTAACTGAGAGGAGAGATTCCTGTCTCACACATTATTTCCTTTAAAGTACTCATTTGTTTTGGTTTTTTCAGATTTTTTTTTACTTTTCTTGTTTTGCGTTAATGGCTGCGGCTGGGTAAAATGTTCTCTCATTTATCAACTCACTTGTTTATGAGTTTTAAACTGGTCCTTTAAGAAATAAAAAAGGCAGAGAGTCATGGAGCCACGCTGGCAGCTCTGTATGTAAGTGATGCTCGGTGTAGAGAAAACTGTAGATGCACTTAAGTATCAGACCACTTTATATTTTGACCTGACGATGGAGCTACATGAAAACTCAAAGGATCACCAAAGTTATTAGAGTTCATCCTGAGGAGAACATGAACGTCTGAACCACATTTTATCACAATGCGTTCAATACTTTTTGAGATATTTTACTAAAAAACACAAATGTCAACCCGCTGGTGGCGCGAAAGGAGAAGCCAGAGGACCGCCAAAGTCAGGCAGGTTCATCCTCTGGGGAACATGAATGTCTGTACTAAATTGTATGGCAATCTGTCCAATTGTAGCTGAGATGTTACAGCCGAGACCAAATGGACAGACTGATCATCAACCTGTTCTCATTCCCAGATCGTCAAATACAAATACTTTGACACGCCGGTCTGTGTCTCATTCAGACCCAAAGGGCACCCTTCAGCATCTGTGTGAGACCACAGACTGCATAAAGTAATGGACGTGGCTACTATGACGTCACCCATTGGTTTGTGAACTCCAATTTTGAAGCCTTGATTTCGGCATTTGGGCCGTAGCCATCTTGGTTTTTTGGAGCCAGACATATTTGGACAAGAGGGTGGAGCTGATGAGGAGCGAGGGCTGAATCTGACTCATAGACTATGGGATGCCCTGTGGAGAGCCTGTCACTCAAGCAGCCCTGCCCTTAATTAGGCATAACTTTAAGCCTATATAAAATGTAAACAGGTGACTCATATAAAAATTAATTCTGTACAGTTGTCATGAATGTTGAAATTAGCTATAAAGACCTAAAACTGTTTTTGCACCAGGCTGTAAACTTGTTTATTTCTGCTGTAAAGTTGGACATTTTAACATGGAGGTCTATCAGAATTGACTCAATGTTGGAACCAGCCTCAAGTGGCCATTAGAGGAACTGCAGTTTTTGGCACTTCAGCATTGACTTCATTTTTCAGCCCTGGAGGCTGCTGCTTGTATGAGATGGACCAAGCTTTCAACCAACTCTAATGTAAACCCATAACAATAACAATATTAGACACTTGGAGCAACTGATGTAGTATAAAGAGCAAGACAGTCCACATAAGGAGGGGTTGGGGTGGATGGATGGGTCAAACAAACACAAGACTCTTCCACCAGGAGACCTTTGTTCATGTCCTATGTGAAACCAAAAGTCAACGTTGAGTTATGACCAGGTGTGACAGCCTGACAGTCTTGTTTTCACCTTGTGAGTCTGTGTGTGCTATCGTGGCAAAATGTGGTCCTGGTGACACCAACTGTGGTGGAACCTACAGAAGCTCTTTTGAGTCTTTCAGCAGTGACAGATAAGGGTGATCTAATGTCAGTTTTATTGTGAAAAGATTAATTTCACATACAGTTTTTCTAAAACCGTACGTTTTTTGTGGAAAAAAGTCAGCAAGACTCGTACTTTCTGGATGTTTGGCAGCTAAGCAGCAGCTGAGCATGTCTGAGCAGCTCTGCTCATGCAGGCAGTGTGGCTGCTCTAAGTGCTTAACACAGGTGGGGAAAAAAAAACAACATGTTCCTCAACGCACAGATGCTGCTCACGTTGGCAGTGGGGCCCAGACATTCACAAATTTCCATATTTTAACATGAAATTCACAGTTAGGTTTATTTACTCCTACTGCCTGTGGGTAAGTATGTCTTCATCCCCAAACTGGGATAACCCTGACATTGCTATGACCTCATCGGAGTTATTTCCTCAGACCTCAACATAGCTCCTCCTGAGTCGCAGGAAGACATTACACAACTGTTTCCGCAGTATTGTGTGTACTGTACATCTCATCACTGTTAAAGAGATCCTTTTGTGTAAAATCAACACGTTCTCATCCAAAGTCATCACATATCGCCGCTTTGTCAGTGGACTTCATGTCTGCATATTACAAGCTAGGTTTTCTCCTGCGTCTGCTGTTGATCCAAGATGCAGCACCCAACGCCGGGACATCAACAATAGCACATGGTTAGGTTTAGTACAAAACATCATGGTTTGGCTTTACATTCACACAGGAAGCGAGCATCGGCCTCCTGAGTGAAAGTCCAGGTTTTGTTGGATCCAATTACATCCCCTCCCACCCAATACGGACTTTCCGGCCTTTTATATTACGTTATTACTGGCAGTGTTTCAAAATGACACTGCCCAGCGGCGTATCATACTGCTGCCACAAGTGCCATCCGGATGACTGGGTGTGTATCATAACACTGCGAAAAGTTCTGTCCGGCTGCGTTGCAAAATAATGCCGCCAGGTGTTGTACCAAACCACCACAAAAGGTGGATTTTGGCATCAGTGTCTGTCACCGAAATCACTGACAAAGCTGCGGTATTTAACTACTTCAGAATGACAATGAGCTGGTACAGTGTGCCTTTAATACTTTAAACAGGAGAGTCAGTACTAGTACTATTAGAGAGGGTTAAAGTAATAGTCACTACGATAAAAGTGTAATCAGTTAATGTAGTGGTAGTTATGGCAGTAGTAGTAGAATAAGTAGGAGTAGAAGTACCAGTCATTGCAGTATCGATAGCCACAGTACCAGTAGTAGCAGTACTTTAAGCACTATTCGCTGCAGTAGTATTTGTAGTGAGAATCATTTTTAGTTAACTCTCCATTTTCTCTTTCACTGTGCTCTCTTTATTCTCCCTCTCCTCCTCATCTGTCCTTTTTCTCCCCTCTCTCTCCTCCTCTCCCCCGTTCTCTCTCCTCTCCCTCTGAAACTAATTAGCAGTGAAGGCCGGAGCAGAGGGAGGAGCGAGGGGGGAGACATGAAGAACGAGAGGAGGGCTGAGAAACCAGAGGAGGCGGGAAGGAGAGAAAAGATGGTAAAAGTGGAAAAAAAAGATCCATATTAGATGGTTGCAGCCCTGGTTAACCCTGCGAGCTGCAAACAGCCACTTTCTATTTCATCTTCACTGCTGTTTTCTTCCTGCTCAAACCGCCGGCGTTTCTGTAGCATTTTAAACTTCTGTCACTCGTCCGTCTCCAACAGTTGCACTTCTGTTTCTATAAATGTTGCATGTGTTTCGTGAAAATGAAATCTCCAGAGATAGCTCAGATAGCTGCTCAAATCTCATGAATATGTGGACCAAATCTACAACTATGACTCAAAAGCCCAAACTTTTTGACTTCCTGCATCAGCAGAATTAACAAAATAAAAGAGGAGAGATGGGATGTTGCCTCTGTGCATCTCCCTCCTGCTGAAAGCTGATTTTTTCTGTCAGTAAACAGCTGATCTGCCACACTGTGTGATGCTGCAACCGATCAATAACATTATGCAGAATGAGAACAAATACATAAAGAGGAATGCTGGTGTCAACGAACATGAAAGTAACCCACAGAACTCTCCGTCTTCTTCTGTCTCTCTTTACTCCATCACGTTTGGATATTTTATCTCTGCATGTCAGCAGCACTTCAGGCTGTGATCAGTGCCACACTAGATTCATTCAGCAAAAGCAGAGTTCTGCACTACAAGTGTTTTCAAAAAGTTGCACATGAACACACCGCAAAGACTACAACTGATGGCCAACCAGCATATATGTTCTGCGCCTGCATGAGAGGAAATAACTGCTCTGCAATTACCATTAAAAAAGGGAAAGACTGTTTTGACGCTAGATAGCCTGTTAGCACATTAATAACACAACCGATGCTGAAAGAACAGAAAATATTACCATGCACCAGTGAGCAATAACACAACCATCAAGACAAGCTCAGTGGATAAAGAAAATTAATCTGAGCTTATGGAACAAGTTTGTTTTGGTCTCACTCCCTCTTGACCTTAGCACTTTGTTTACTTTCCTCACTTCTGTCCCTTAAGCTCAGGTCCTGGTTAAGGCCATAGCAACAGCATCAAAAGGCTCCTATTAGCTCAAGTGAAGTGTCAATCAAAAGGCCAGGAATTTGCCTTCATCATGGCAGCTGCTAATCGGTTTGTTTACATGCAAAACAGTAGAGTGTATATATAGAGAGATATATGAAAGTTTGAAATGACGCAGTGGCAGTTTGTGGATATCTCTGGATGAAATGTGTTTGGACTGAATATTTCACTGGAGTTAGATCATCTGGACCTTTGGGAGTGTGTGAGAAGTGAAATGGGAGCTGTGTAAAGTATGATTCAGTCTGGATAATATGAATCTGTGAAATTATAACAACGCTTCATATGTCAGTAATAACTGTTTATTTGTATTTATGTCTGACAGAAGCGTTTATTGAAGCTGCTGTGGTGGTTGTATCTTGCAATGGTCAGCATTAATGGCACCGTGAGGAGCGTAGCTTTCAAACTATATGTCGTATGAGTAAACCACTTAAACAACAACAAATACAGCTATGTTTTAAATATCATAATCATCAAACGTCATCTTATGAGGACCCTGGGGTGAGCTGTCGGATGACCGTATGAAGTTCTCTGGTTTGTAAAACACTGTGGGAGAACAAGGCAGACCCTAGACCTTCAGGGCTCCTACAGGTTCAGGTCGTATGAAGCTCCAGGTAACAGGTTGTTAAGGTGCTGCTTAAGCTGAAAACACACCGGCGCAGTGCAACACAGTACATCATGTGACACGCGCAAAGTGCCACCCCTAACGCCGGAATTCCACTGGATGTGTGTCGTTGTGGAACGGCTGTGCTGGTTATCTGCTGCATGCTCCGCCATCAGTCAACACCCACTGGCTGTGTTTGCTGTGCGGAGAGGTGCAGCTCCGCCGGACAGCGGGACNCGCGCAAAAGGCCACCCCTAACGCCGGAATTCCACTGGATGTGTGTCCGTTGTGGAACGGCTGCGCTGGTTATCTGCTGCATGCTCCGCCATCAGTCAACACCCACTGGCTGCGTTTGCTGTGCGGAGAGGTGCAGCTCCGCCGGACAGCGGGACTCACGAGGACCCACGAGATCTCGCAAATTCACGCATAATCGCGCGATATAATAAGATGTAGTTTCTATAAACAGAACCACAAAACCAGAGGAGTAGTAGGAAGACATCTCGGTGCACCTCCATGATTAACATCTCCTCGTCCATGGTGTCAACGGGGTGAAATGACGTCTGAAAACCTCTGACCTGTTGACTTCAGGCCTGCCTCCGCCCATTATGACGTTTTCAAGGTGTAGTGCAGGGAAATATGATCCGCCGTGAACACTGTGTATTTTATTTTGAAAATTAACCGGATGTTTTATTTTGTTTCTGTGCACGACTTCCTGCACCGCACGATCTGCTCCGTGCTGAATTGCTGCGTTGTGCTCCGGCGTCTGGCAAAAATAGAAGTCCTGCGTATCTGTTGCGGAGGGCTCCGGAGCGCCGCAGCTGTGACGGAGCCGGAACGCAGCACAGCCGCAGCCGGTGGAAACATACACATTGACAAGAATTGAAACATATCGGCTCCGCTGCTGTTCCGGAGCGCAGACGCAACCAACACGCATCTGGTGGAATTTGGGGGTGACACACACTTGACGCATCACGCCGCAGCTCATCAACAGACGTCCATGCAAAGTTATTACTACTTTTACTGAAAGGTCTGTACTTCCTCCACCTCTGCATTTAGCTTCAAATCATGTGTGGAAGCCTCTACTCTCGCTCACCAGACCTTTCTCAAGAAAAGAAAGCTCTGGCTGCGCCGACTCTCACTTTAAGATTGGAGAAAAAAACGCCCCGGCTTTTTTTATTTCTTTCAACCAATCACAATCGCTCTTGGCGGTGCCACAGCAACGGTGCGCTTAAAAATTGCTACACAACCGGAGGTGGTAGGGCGGGACTTCAGCGGGTGGCTCGTTCCGCCCAGTGAGAGGCTGATCTATGCAGCGAACTTCCGCCCACTCAGACTAGGAAGCCTCTAATTAAACTTTCTCACCTGAAGAGCCGATCTCCAGAGCTGTGACTCACCAGCAAATATCTTTTTCCTCATCGTCTTAATAATGTCAGGATTGTGGGTCGCTCGGGATATTTCTTGACCTCAGCAACGAGTCTCTCACCATACATTCTTTGTCACACATGAGACCCAGCAGCAGCTACAGAGTTCTCTTTGCATCAGTAGTGAGGAGAGGAGTCGAGCTGCCAGAGGAGCAGAGAAAAAGAACTGCTACAGGAGCTGGTGTGTTCAAGCAGAGAGTGAGTGGGGGAAATGCATTTAATTCAGGGGGCAGCAAGGCAGGAAATAGGACAGTAGTGTGAAGTACTGCGTGGTGGCACCTCAGGAGCGCCAACATGCGTCTAGCCGCCACCCCTGTGGAGTTGTACGTTGAAATTAATGGCCATATTTTTTACCTTTTTGGTGTTCGCCCAAGTTCGGCCTTAAGTAGTGAGACCTCCATGAAATGAACACCTGTCAGCTATCACCTGGCTGCTCGTGACGCTCGACTGGTCACACTTGTTTGTAATTTTCTCAGATTTTTGTTATCAATGAAAAAATATTCACAAATCTACTTTTTGTTGCCAGGAACTCTTCTTTGATATTGCGGTGCTGATTTGAGCTCCAGATAAATTGATTTTTTGATCTTTTTTTTGAATGAACTCTTCATGTTGTCTTAGCTGTTTGTATCAGAGACGACACGCTTGTTAAAACTGAAACCACCTACGGAGAGAGACGAGGCTTTTTATAACATGATGGAGCTCTCTCTCTCTCCGTCTCTCTGTGTCTCTCTGTCTCTCTGTGGGATGGATGGATTTTTTGTCCTCCTCCATCTCTCTTATTGTTTTCACACACCAGTAGGACGAGATGCTTCACTGAATGGTCTTAACACCCTGCGGACACGTGTGTGAGTGTGTGTTTGTGAGTGTGTGTGTGTGTGTGTGTGTGTGTGTGTGTGTGATCTTTACTCACAGCAGGAGGTCTGAAGATCAAACACACACACACACACTATAATGTACTCTACTTTATCGGCACGTTTATTAAAGAGAAACAGAATATTGTGAACACACACACACACACACACACACACACAGAGTGATAAATGCAGTGCTGGCAGCAGATCAATGCGCCAAACTTTGGTTGAGCAAACAGCGATCCATAAAGAGGACTAACACTCGTTTGCCATCACTCTGTTTTTATCTTTTTCAGTCGTCACACTGTCTTTTAATCACTCCATCTCATCACCTTTTATATTTTATCATCATGTTTTAATGTTTTAATCTTTGAAATTCCTGCGTCTTTCTCTCTTTAATCCCGTCTTCTTACTTTTCCTTTTCCTTTCTTGCAACATTTAATCCTGGAATCCTGAAAATCTACACTCCTTATTTAACCGATGTACCTACTTTTTTTTATATTTATAGTTGTCTGTCTTTTATATCCATTGTATAATTGTCCTGTGTATTGCACTATATGTTTATATCTTGTATGCAGCTCAAGTCTCTCTTATCTCACTTTTTTGGGATGGTTTACACCTTTCTTTCAATAGTTGTGTCTCCATCCATCTATTTCTCATTGATTGGTTGATTTATCATGAAAAATAACCTCAGAAGAAAAGCCAAAAATTTCTAAACAGACCTTTAAAATATGGCAATTAATATTTTCTGCTCATCTGGGGTAAAATAGTATGGTAAAAAGTGCAGAAGCACCAGATGTTGTGAATTAATGATAGTGTACATGAAGCATGTAACGTATCAGTGAGGAGCTGATATAAAATGTCATCACTTCATCATTTTATCCTGTTGGACATTCGTGTGAAAATGTATCATGATTAGTGATGAATTCCTGAGTTATGGCAATATCATGTTTTGTGAGGTCACTGTGACCTTTGACCAGTGACCATCAAAATCAAATCAGTTGATTGTTGAGTTCAAGTTTGTGCCAAATTTGAAGAGATTCTCGTGAGACCCTCTTGAGATATTGTTTTCACAAAAATGAGATGGATACAAGGTCATAGTGACCTTGACCTTCGACATATGACAACCAAAATGAAATCAGTTGATCACTGTTTCATTTGTAATTTTTGTTTGTTTTTGGTAAATTGTACATCACTAATAGTTTTATATTACGTCTTATTCTGGAACTCTCGTTCAGTTATGCAGTCTTCACTTTTGTGTTTTTCTTTTTCTGTATGATTGTTGTTATTTGATGGGGAGGTTTCTTCATAAGCCATTTTTGGCTTCTAACCTCTCCTGCACAATGATTTAACTTTAAATTTCTTTTTTTTTTGCTGTATTTTCTATACATGTATGTGCAAATAAACTAAACTAAATACTGGATGTTTGTGCCAAATTTGAAGAAATTCTCTCAAGGCACTCTTGAGATGGAATGAGATGGATGTGAGGTCACAGTGACCTATGACCATCAAAATCTAATCAGTTCACTGTTCAGTCCAAGAAAACATTTGTGCCATATTTAGAAAAAAAAAAAAATCCCTTAAGGCATTCTTGAGATATCGAGTTCACAAGAGTGAGGCAGATGAGATCACAATGACCTTGATCTATGACCTATTACCACCAAAAATCTAATCATTGTTGAGTCCAAGAGGACGTTTGTGCCAAATTAAAAAAAGATCCCACAGGGTGTTGTTGAGATATCTCGTTCACAAGAACGGGACGGACAACCCCAAAACATGATGCCTCCAAACACAAAAAATACTCCTCTGATTTATTTTTGAAATGCAAATTTTAAAAAGTTGTCTAATTTTTTTTTACTTATGCATGTCCCTGATACTTTTCTGTGCTGTTCATCTTTCTCTTTTTCAAAGCTTCCACATCGTCTTTCTCTCTAAATTCCTCCGTCTGTATCGTATATCTTTAAACTGTCCGTCTTTTTTTCTCTTCTGATGCTCACACGTCTTTTTTTTAAATGGTTTTATTCCTCCATCCGTCCATCTCTTTTGTTCTTCACACCAACCCCCTCCATTCTTCTTCTCTTCCTCTATTTTCTGCTTTGATGACTCTGTCTTCACTCGGAGGTGAAGCCAGTGTGATGGAGCTTCAAAGAAGAGAGACGTGTTTGTCTTCTCCTCCGTATCCCTCCCTCCTTTCCTCTGTCCATCCCTTATTTTGTCATACAAGAAAAGAGGTCTTTACACCCAAGGTGATGGGCTCCTCTTCTTCCTCCTTCCTCTTTTTCATGTCTCACTCACTCACTCATCCTGCTCATTCTTCTTCACTTTCATCTTGTCATTCATCTCCTTCCTCTTCTCTACTAACTTTCATCTTGTCATTCATCTCCTTCCTCTTCTCTACTACGTCTTTTTTTCATTTCTTTGCCTTCATTCTTCTCTTTCATCATCTGCCCATTTTCTTCATCTCTTCCTCCTCTTTCATCTGCCCCTCTTTTCCTCCTACTTCTTCCATCACTCCACTCTTCCATTCTTTTACTACCCCCCCTCCACCTTTCTTCCTCTATTCTTTCTCAAACTTTTCTAAAGGACACATCTTCATTCCCTTCTTCCTTCATTCCTTTTCCTCCCCTTTGCTTCATCTCCCTTCATCCTCCTCCTCTTTCATCCTTCTCATTTCCTCTTCTCCTCACTTCTTCACATATTTTCCTCCCCTTCCTTCCTCCTCTTCGTTCCCCTCTGTCTCCTCACCTCCTTATTTCCTCTCAACCTTCCGCTTTCTTTTCTTTTCTTCCTTCTCTCTTCCTCATTTCTCCTCTCCTTCATTTTTCATCCTTCCCTCCTCCTTCCTTTTTCTCTTTTGTGTCCCCCTTCATTCTTTTCTTCACTTTCTCTTCTCCCCCTCTTTAATTTCCTCCTCGTTTCCTCCCGTCTCATTTCTTCCCATCCTTGAATCGTCTATTCCTTCCTCCATTTCCTCTCCTTCTTTCCTCTCTGTCTCCTCATGTCCTAACCTCCTTGTTTTCTTTTTCAGCTTCCCCTCTTTTCCCTGTCTTTCCTTCCTCTCATCGTTTCCTTTTCATTCCTTCACCTCCTTCCACATTTTCATCCTTTCTTTACTTTTTCCTCCTAACGTCCTTTTCCTCCTCTAATTTCCTCCCTGTGTGCACTCCTGCTTTCTTTTCCTCTCCTTTGGTTCCTCTTTCATCTCTACCCCATCTTCCTCCCCTTCCCTCCTCCTCCTCCTCCTCCTCCTCCCTCCCTCCGTCCGTCAGATATTGTTTAAAAAGCGGAGCTGCAGTTTGATGGTTAAAACGCTGGCAAATCGATACCTTCACACATGACAGAACGCCGGCAGACGACAGGACGGAGGGAGAGCCAGGCAGGGATGAACGGAGGGAGAGGGAGCGAGGGAGGAGGAGGGAAAAAAATAACAAGCTGACAACAAGGAGGCCCTTATTTCCACAAGCTGAGATGGATGGATAGCAGGGGGACGAGTGTGTTTCTATCTTTTTACCCTCCATCCTTTCCTCCCTCTCTTCTCAGTCTATTACTTTTTTTTTCTCCAGTTTGTTTCCCTCGTGTCATCTTCTTCCTCTCCGTCTCTCTTTCTGTCGCCTTCTTTCTTTCTGACTTTATCCCTCCATCTGTCTCTTACTGTCTTTTCCTCCTCTTCATCACAGTTGTTTCTGTCCTGATCATTATTTGTACTGCTTAAATTCTTTTGCCGTGTCATGGTGGGTAATCTGTGGACTGATTCCAGTGTTTCTGGTCTCATCATATGTTAAATGGACGACTCTGAGGTTAGAGAAATAACAGAACACTAAGCACCTAAAATGAACAAACAAATAACAACATAAAGGATGAATTTCTTCACCACATTATTTATTAAATTATGGTGGTTACTTTAAAAACAAAATGAGACGTCCTTCTGTTCTCTCTCAGTTTTTGGTTTGTATAGTTTTGGCTGCAGAGGATTTTTATATGATAAGACAGCTGTTTATATCATGTGTCAGCAATGCAGACAGTGTGGACTTATATAATATATAAGTATATAATTTAAAGCCCCAGTCTGCAGGATTTAGGGCGATATATTGGCAGAAATGAAATATAATGCAACAAGTCTGTTTTCTTTAGTGTTTAATCACCTGAAAATAAGAATCATTGTGTTTTCGTTCCCTCAGAATGAGCCGTTTATATCTGAATATGGAGGAGGTCCTTGTTTATGGAGATCACCATGTTGCACCGCAAACCAAACACTGGCACTAGATTGGGCCATACGAGTTTTTGTGCCGGACACCCATCTGTGATGAGCAACATCCGAGAAACACTAGTCCCTTCTACATTGCCTGTTCAGGGCGGAATATTGTGCCGTTATTCCTCGCCGTTCTGTAAATCAGAAACAAATTGTGGAACTTGGGGACAGATCGGTGTCATGTTCAAGCCACCACGGGATGTTGTGGCAGTGCTGAAACACTGTCAGGGATGGGCAGTATTTCTATTACTTGTATTTAAAATACATATTTCAATTACATTTGAGTATTTTGTAATTTGTATCTGATAAGGCTGATAAAAAGCAAATGTAATTTGTAACAAGATACTTTTCAGTAATTTTGTATTTAAAATACTCAAAATACTTTCTCTACGAATCAAAAGACAAAAATAACAGGCTGCACATTCTTTTAATATTGGATGTAACGATATTTTTTACTTATTTTTAAAAAAAATATATTTTTATCTATATGTTTTTTAAACTTGGGCCATTCAATGTGCCCTTCAATGACCTAGTGGTCTGTTTTACTGGACTGTGCATAACATAGGAAACTGTATGTTGTTGTGGTTGATGCTTAGGATGAGTATGCTACAAATGAATTGCCTCACGTGGGATCAATAAAGTTGTCTAAATCTAAATCTGAATCAATAAATAATATTTTAGGGTAGCCTACACCAAACTGTGAGAAAACAAGCCCAATTGTATGTAAATTTTGAGCATTTTTGGTCAAGGACTTTTTATTCACAAAAAGATTTGAATCGGTTAGTATAGCGCCACCTATGGACGAATCGTGGGCATTCTTTCTGGTATAGTTACTCATGGTCTCTAGTTGCAGTATGCACATTTTGAGCATTTTTGGTCAAGGAGTTTTTGAGTTATTCACGAAAAGCTTTGTGGACCGACCGACCGACCAACCGACCGACAGAGTGACCTATAGAGCTGCGGGTCGCTGCTAAAAAGAAAAAGAAAAAAAGTATTTTCTGTATTTGAAAATACAAAATACATGTATTTTATTTTGATACATTTTCTGGCACCAGTATTTTGTATTTTATTTTGATACATTTATTTGAGGGGTATTTTGTATTTTGTATCAAGATACATTTTGATGTATTTTTGCCCATCTCTGAACACTGTCCGTATGAACCAAACAACCGGCAAGACGGGACCAAGGGCAGGATGGGTGTAACATTTTGACGACGTGTTATGCGTAGCAGCAGTTAGTGGCTAACTCACAGAAGAAGAACATCAGCTAAAAATGTCCGCAAATTGGGAAAACAATGAGATCTAGGAGCACCTTACCCTCTGAGCAAAGGATCACAGTGTCCACCATATAACAGGGACAGTGAATAATTGTTATTGCCATGTTCAACCTGGTCTCACTCCAAAAATCATCGAATACCGGCACTTGGGAATCGACTTCCGGCTTCAGACACTGATGAAAAAAGCCGTCCTTTTACGTTGGCATGATACACAGCCGGTTGTCGTTATTCTGTCACAGCACCCAGCAGCATCAGGGGTAAACACAGCCAGATGACAGCGTAAGTTAAGGGGGCAAAATTCCGAGAAAAAGTTGACACGGCATCCCACAGTGTCATCAACCAACACACCCAGGGTACCTTGCACGTTATATGTCGACCTGGAAAGTCGACAGCCAATGCATTCTCGCTCCGACCACTGTGAGACGCCACTTAATCCCCCTAAATCTGACACACCTTTAAAGGAGTAACTCACAAAATTGTTTTTGCTGTTTTATTCTGGCAACCATTTTTCTTTTACCTTCAAATTTCTTTTTTTCTCTGTCATCACAGCAAAACAGAATTGAAAATTTTCTGGATTATATTGTTTTTTTTCCCCAGGTCATTACATCACTATGAATTTACAGCCCTACCAGTTTGATTAAACCCAGTGTTGATAACTGGGTCTGGCAGATTAAGCCTTGGTTGCTTTCTAACACTGGTGTTTGGGTGAGGACTTCAGCTCCATTTGGGGAATCATGACCAAATCTGGGCCAGTGCTGGCTTAGAAAATCGGCCCTCTCCCATCAGAAAAGCACACACCTGACCACGTTAACCTTTTGCTGGAGCCAGATGTCTTACAGCTTTTTATTGAGAGCGTTTTAAGATGAGATCCTGAACTCATCTCAGAAGGTCTTGAGTGAAATGTACTCTACCAGCTGTTCATGCATGACACCGAACACAGGTACAATTTTATCAGTTTTCTGCCTGTTTGGAAGGAGACGGAAAAATATTCAAGTGAGGGAGAAAGAGACGAGAAAAAGGAAAGAGAAAAGGGGGGGGGGGGGGGTGACGCTGCAGATGAGAATGAGGGAACAAATCGAGAAGGAAGAGAAGTAGCGATAGTGGGAGAGACGGAGAGATGTAAAATAGAAAAAGAGAGAAAGAGCTGATTAACCCTTTCTCCAGCCGTTTGACAAATGAACAAAATCAAGCGGAGCCACACTGCATCTATCACTGCTGATACACACTCACACAGACTCACAGGGGGGCCCAGAAATAACTAGTTTCTGCTAATAAACCCAACTAGCATGCCAGGACACATTACTCTGTCATAGGCCACACACACACACATCCATCTTCTGCAGAGAGAGAAAGAGGGGGGCGCGGGGGTGGGCCATCGAGCTTCACTACAGCGCCAGGAGTGATGGGGACATTTGTTAAGGATGCAGTCCATTCAATAGCAGTCATAGACCACCGCCGTCACTTTAAAGCCTCATCCATCTCCACCGCTCCGCCTTAATTTTTCAAAAAAAAAAAGCCTTTGTGAGGAAATATGACTTCCTGTTTTTATCGTTTCATCATTTGTAAAAAGGCTCTCCAACAGCCGGCCGACTGGATGTTTCTCCGTATAAATCATAACGGCCACGAGGCGTCGATAACCCGCCACTGCTGCCGCCGCAGAGTGGATCTGTACGGAGCGAGGAGGCCGATCACAGGTCAGGACTGGATCTGAGGAACAAATCCATCCTGCTTGTTAGCTGAAGGCGACTTCGCTGCTGCTCTGATCCCAAATGTGTGTTCAATGTTCAGACCTGAAACAGTTTATATATCTGAGTCACTGTCAGGCAGAACAAAGTTGTGTGGATAAAAGCGTCAGCTAAAGAAATGTGATGTCACGTATACCATCTACTGTTTCACTGACTACATGCAAATTAAGAACTGATTATGTTATGCACATATGTAAGTCTGGTTAATATTGTAAAAATAATTATCATGTTCACTTCAATTTATCATTATGAAGTAAATGCACAACGAAATGCTTGTAGAGAACGATACATTCTCATTGTGACCTCGTCACATGTCCACGTTTGGTCATGGACTTTCCACGTCCACATATGACGTCCAAGGTACCCTGGGTGTGTTGGTTGTTGACGTTCTGGGACGCCGTGTCAACTTCAGCCTGTTACATGCATTGTCTGTTTTCAAAATACACTTCTGTTTTCACAGGAAATGTACAGTTTGCATACAGTCTCTTTCAAAATAAAAGCACTACATCGGTACAACACTAGGGATTAACATTTTTTCCCTCAACAATAAAAGCACGTGGTTATGTTTAGCCAAACAAGCACATGGTTGAGTTAAGGCAAAAAGAACAGGGCTTGGCTTTACAATCTTACAGGAATTTCCGCCCCCTTAACTTTCATTGCTGTCCCGCCGCGTTTCCCCCTGATGCTGCCCGATGCCATTAAACAATAACGGAAACAAGCCATGTATCATACTGACATCACAGCTTTTTCGTCAGTGTCTGATGCCGGAATTCACTGACCAAGATTCGTAGTGAGACAGGTTGCACCTATGGGCAATTTAGGGTCACCAAATAACCTCACCTGCGTGTCTTTAGACTGTTGGAGGGGGTCAGATAACCTGGAGAAAACCCGTGCTGACACAGGAAGAACGTGCAACTCCACACAGAAGGGCCCCGGCTGGCCAGTAGACTTGAACCCGGATCCCTCTTGCTGTGAGGCAAGTGTTACACCACTGTGCAGCCTGTAAGTATTACATTTAAAAGTAAAACATCTGCAGTTAAAAGTGTATTCAAGTAAAATTACATAAGACAGCAAAATGCACTTAAAGTTGTAAAGCTCATATTTGTTTCCCTCAGAAAGGTGGTTGTATAGAACTACACTATAAAGTAAAATTGGGAAATTTTGTGTCGATAAAGCACGTAAAGAAATAACTTACCAGCAGTCAGTCAGTCCATGAACTAATGGACCAGATTTCCATGCACTCTTCTCTTTTCAGTCACTTTTCCAGGTCTGTGTGGCAGAGGATTGACCCCCTTCCTTTTTGGACCTGCCAGGAACCTTTTCTTCAGTACCACCCTTTAGAGAACAGAGACAAAATATTAACACAGAGGATATCCCATAATTTTAACAGCAGAGTAAAAAAACATTTTATTTTAAAGTCTTTAAATCCTTGTATGTTTTTTATTAATGTATTAAGACGGATTTTGGTAAAAGTGGTGTCTTGCTGAGTTTCCACATGGACAACAGAGGAATTATCAATATTGCAGAAGTGATCTGACAAATGTATATTAGTGTTTTTTGGCTGCTGCAAAAACAGGTCACAATTAAATCCACTTTTACTAACATTTTATTTGTATGTCACCATCTGTAAAGGTTGAAACTAAAAACGTTAAAAGCCACATTTCAACCCAATAGTTAGAAAGTTTCTTGATACTTGAAAATATGGCTGCAACTAATGATAAATATTTATTATTAAATAATTGGTCAAAGACATTTTCAATGAATCGATTCATTGTTTCTGCTTAAAATGCCAAAAATATTGGAAATAAAAGTTCTCTGTTTAAAATGATTTCAAACAGCAGACTGTTCACATTACTGTTTGTGCTTCTACCTGCAAAAGTAATGCGCTATAATTCATACAGTATATGACCAATGAAGTCATGAGCCAGGAGGCTGTGAACATGTGACCTATACATTGCAGGCTGTCCTCCCTCATTTGACTGGAGTGAAAGAGGAGGTCAGGTGACGTAGTAAAAAAGAGCAACAAAGTCTGTCTAGAGGGGAAGTGCACTGGACTTTAAAGCCAGTTTTCATAGAGTCAAACAGTGGAACTGCAGCCCAAAAAGATTTTCTCCAGTGGACTTACATCAGGACAAAGACGTCTATGAACCAATGGATACACTGTTTGAAGTGTCACAACCACCTTAAAATGACTCATTTTACTATCAAGATTTAATCCAATCAGTCTGATAACATTTTAAATCTATCGGCAAGACTAAGCTATTTCGTCCCCATTGAATAGCAAAGTGCTAAACTACAGCTTGAGTCTCTAGTGCCACTGTTTATGGACCCAATGATGTGGAAGCAGCGCCAATCATGCGAGTGACTTCACACTGCAGAAATAGAGCTTTTTGGCTTCATGTGCCACTGAGCAACTTTCATAGGAATGAACGGGGTCCTGCCACCAACGCTGTATCCAGGGAGGACAGTGAGGGTGGTGGACGGGTCAAACAAACACAGGACTTTCACTCAGGAGGCCACTGTTTATGTCCCACATGAAACCAAAAGTCAGTGTTGACGACGCCTGTAACATAATATAATGTATAAATGTCCAACCATGATTTTTTTCTAAACCTAACCTAATTGGTAGGGGTGCTAATTCAAGATATCATAAGAACTGTATGAATTATCTTTCAAAGAAAACGTTTCGTAAGTTATCATATGAATTGTTATAAAGACGACAGAAAAGCAGAAATGTTTCACATTTTAGAAGCTACAGAACTACAGAATATTTCCCTTTTGCTTGGTGAACAATTTAAATTGTTTGCATAAATTTTCCACCACATTTAATCCTTTCTTCTGAGAAAGAGAAAGCAGTTTTCTGGTTGATGGATATCACATGACTAAAGTGCATCTTTGGGAGAGAACAGCAGAAACAGACGCTGTGTTCGGCTGCTTGTTGGTGGTCTGACCCTGACAATCACTTATAAATAAAAAACAGTAAAGTCCTGCAGGTTCACTGTGGTTCACAGGGTTTTGTTGGTTTTTCTGTTGGTTTGTGTAACAAGCTCTCAGACACATCCATCACTGCTCACAGTCACAGCGCCACTAACGTTAGCAATCTGCGGCTAACACGCACTCACACCACAAGGTCAATTAGCCTGACCCGGCTAATTACACACACACACACACACACACACACACACACACACACACACACACACACACACGGGTCCATTTGCTGTGTGTGTTGGCCCAAATGAAGACCAATGGCCGGGCAGCTTTAATCTGCTGCTTCTAATGAGGAAACAGAGGAAATAAAACAAGACTAAATGATGATACAACTCTCCTTCAACCTCTGTGTGTGTGTGTGTGTGTGTGTGTGTGTGTGTGGTATCCTCACGAAAAACACTCAGCAATGATGCTGACGTTCTGTTTTGTGTTACTGACGCTATTGAGAGGAAGATTTTTCTGATACTTCATGTGAATAGAAAAAGGAAAAATCATTCCCCCAGATTATTTGGTCTCTTGAAGTAATATTAACTTGAATAACTTAATTAATTCTGAGGAGTGTAGAAAGAATTTCGAAGTTGAGGCTTCCTTACATTTTTGACTTATATATTTATTAGCTAAAACAATTATTGATATCATCATGGCTGGATTAACACACGTGGAGCCCAGGGGCAAATCTAAACTGTATGTCCCTGGTGACTGTTCTCTATGTACTGTACTGTGCTGCCTTCAAGTACCCACCAAATGCAGCAGGCACAAGATTTAGTAGAACTACAAAAGTTTAAATTTCTTTTTTATTCTCTGAGCACTTTAAGGACACCTCGCCTGTGTTGGCTCAAAAGTTAAAGAGATTTAAAATTCACTTACAAACACAAGCAAGGCGTTCTTAAAGTGCATTAAAAAGAAATAACTTTTAAACTCGTTCTAATACCCAACTCCTCAAATACCATGGCTTTAACAATGGGCCTATATGTCAGAATGCAATGCATTAGATTCCCTCCTGCATGACTTTTGGACATTCAGGGAAGACATGTCAATTTCCTCTTGTCACACACACTGTGTCTGTTCAAAAACACTTCTGTTTTCTTAGGAAATGTTCAATTTCTGCTCATTAAACGCATAATAGTCCTTCAAAATAAACAATGTCAGTAAATCACCTTCTATCGAAGTTTATTTCCTTGTGCAACAAGAGCACGTGGTTAGATTTAGACAAAAAAACCCCATCATGGCTCAACATTCACACAGGAAGCAAACAGCAGCCTCCTGTGAGAAAGTCCAGGGTTTGTTGGACCCATCTACCTCCCCTCCCTCCCGCCCTTTAAATAAACGTACAACCGGGTAAAACACCTGGTTTTCAGGTATTCTTCCTCAGGTTTAGGCAACAAAAGCATGTGGTTACTTACGTAGTCACTCGTCTTCATTCCCTTTGAGATGTGAGGCTTCAGTGAGGCTTCTTTTCCGTTGCGTTCTGTCCTTGGCAGCATGTTGAACCTCTCCCTATGACAGGTTCATCTTTTCCAGCTCCAGTGTCACAGCTCTGCACCAGGTGGTTTTGGGGCTCCCAGATATTCATTTGCCTGGTGGTGTCCACCCTAAGGCGACTCTTGTGATCTAGCCCTGTTCCATTCTCAGCACACGACCTAG
The DNA here is from genome assembly GCF_006386435.1 of Epinephelus moara. Classification (NCBI taxonomy): domain Eukaryota; kingdom Metazoa; phylum Chordata; class Actinopteri; order Perciformes; family Serranidae; genus Epinephelus; species Epinephelus moara. Next base: position 43,198,739 of record NC_065513.1, read on the forward strand.
CCATCTCAAACGTACTGGACGCCATGTGCATGGATATTCTCATGGCCTGAATGGTGGATGACATGCAGCACTTGCTGTCCGGAGCCAGTCCAGTGGTTTTCACTTATCCCCAGGATCATCTCAGTGAGGACTTGCCCTGTCTTGGTGGTCTCATAAATGGTTCGGACATTTCATGTTCCAAGGCAGATCTTGGATTTTGGGTTTAGTAGAGTCCGATTTTGCACTCCTGATTTCAATTTGGCTTTCATCAGGAGTGGTCATACTGACACCGTTTTGGTGGCTGGTAATCTACTAAATGCCCGATGTCAATAGTTTTGCTGATTGTAGTTTCTGAAACTTTTATGGGGTGGCATTGTCAGCACCACACCCATCCCCGAAGCCTGGAGGGTCAATGTGCTGACTTTTTTCTGGCTCCTCACCTGAGACCAACCTGGTAAGGTTGAACCTACCAGGGGCCGCAGACCCCCCCCAGCATAGCTCTCAGGGTCTTAGAAGCACTGAAGCCTCTTCACCACGACAAGGTAACAGCACAGAGAGAGGAAAGCACGTGATAAGGTTTAGCAAACATCATGTCTGGCTTAAAATATGTAGGTTTATTACTACGTTGTTTTGAGGGCCGTCAAGCGACTAAAAACAATGAATCTAATTAATTACATGCTCTGTGATATATTAATCTAAATTAATTGCATACATCAATTTTTGCTCTGAAAATAGTTTTTAAAATTTCAGTTCAAATGAATTTTGGCAGATGTGTTGTAGTAAAGCTGATGGATTTTGAACACAGTTGCCCCCCTGTGATCTACCACTCAAACTGGTCTGCAGTCCATTGCAATCCATTTTGTAAGGGAGTTAGCTGGTTGGTCACAGGTAGACTTATGGCCGGAATACACTGTGCGATTTTGGGCTGTATCAGACGAAAGATGACCATCGTGGGAGAAACGTGGCGATATCTTTGGTCGTGGCTCTAAAACAGTGGTCTTACGTCGCACTGTGAGACAAGTTCAAGGACGGCCGTTGTCAACGTCTTGCGACCAAAGATAACCTGAGATAAAATTCTGACAGTGTCAGAAATTTGGATGACTATCTCACAGTGTGACAGCTGCTACGACCTACGTCTACTAATCAATCAGAAATGCAGCACGAAATGATGCAATGGTCACCGCGACACCGGCGCTAAACCCAAACAAATGGTCGCTTGCCATGGAGGTAAAACAAACAAAAAGAAGTGTGTGGAACTCCCAGAAAGAGGAAAGTTTGGTGGAGCTGTGGCAGCAGAAGCCTTGCTGACTTGATGTTTCCTCCAGCTGCTATCATGACCGCCAGAAAAAAGACGCTGCATGGAAGGAAATTGTGGAGGAACTGCAACTTCCAGGTGAGCAAGCTACCTATGGTGGCGCAGATGGATGACGTATGCTGATGCGGTGCACGGTGATGACGTTGCATATTGACGTACGTCGTAACCTGCGATTCAGTAGTAAACGGCCATCGTACAATCTGCACACATCAAACTTGACGTCGTACCAAAGTTTATTAGATCCACATCTCACAGTGTGTCATGCAATAGTCTTATAAGATTGCTAAAATCGCACAGTGTATAGAGGACATTACTTTGCATCTGAACACCTGGTGGAGTGTGACTCAACAAGCCTGGCTGCTAGCACTAGCATCAGAGGCTGTACTAGCTTGGACCTCCTGGTTCGCTGCTAAATGCTTTGCTATGTTGACATCAACATAAAGAAATTACCCAGAATCCACATGGCAATGATGGTCCTTTGATCAACATAAACAAATTATCCAGGGTCAACATGACAGTGTGGTCCTGGTCTGGCTTATATTCTACAGTACTGCTGCTTGACTTGTGTTTTCTAACACTCCTTTGTTCCTGTGAGTTCAGTGTCAGTTTTGTTCTTCTTCTCTGTTGCACTTCGGCCACAGCAACTGTACAAGGGTTTAAGACGATAGGAATAAAGAGGTGTACAGCATTTTCTATTATGTTTTGTTATATCTACATATAATCCCTCCTCAGCTTCCAGTAAAGCTGTTTCAGCCACCTGACATGTTTGTTTCCAACATAAAACAACGAAAGACAAATAATAGAAAAGAAAACAGCAGCAGTACAAAGTACGATCCAGCAGGCCGAGTAAAACCCAAATAATGTAATACATGTTGATCCAAAATATTAACAAGAGAGCATTTTTCAAAGGCGTTAACACAAACACACACACACACACACACACACACACACAGTTTCCAGGAAGTGAAGGGAATCCAGAGAAAGAGGAAAGGAATTATTTTTCTTTATTAAGTGAGCTGCTTTCCTCTGGGACGACAAACACAACACACATTAATCTAACCTGCTACTGCTGCATCTGTGTGTGTGTGCGTGTGTGTGTGTGTGTGTGTGTGTGTGTGTGTGTGAGACGGTGAGTCTCAAGAGTTTCGGCTGCTGTAGAAACAGTGTATTGGCTCTCTGCTCAGCCCAAAGACTAATTACTCAGAGTGACATGGCTATGCACTCTCACACTCTCTCTCTCACACACACGCGCACACACACACACACACACACACACACACACACACACACACACACACACACACACCAGCAGCCAGTCAACAGGTGTGTCAGACAGTGAAGTGTGGAAACATTACAGCAAAGAAAAGTAGGCAGGAATTAATTAGAGTGAGCTGTGTGTGTGTGTGTGTGTGTGTGTGTGTTGAGCACACATGGCACGTAATTCTTAGCATGCTTCAGTGCACAACGACTGTCAGCACATCACAAACAATATTTAAATAACATCTCAGATGGCGGAGGAACGTTCAGCACCCGCTGCTCTTTACATTCAAATGTGCTGAAACTGGCGCACCTTAGCAGCCAAATGGTTACAATGCACGCCACATAACCCCAACACCTCCAGCTATTTGATTCGAGATGAGGAGCAATATTCACCTGTGTACTATCTCCTGTCATTACATCACTATCTTTACATTGTTCTTGTTCAATATTTTCTCAGCATCATGTGCAACATTACTTTTCAATACCATGATCACTTGTCAATGTAGTGCAATATCATTATTTCAAAATCACGTGCAATACTGCCTCTCACTGTCATATCATATACAATATAACACTGATTATCAGGCGCAGTCTGTTTTTTCCACTAATTTATTTCATTTTTAGGAACTTGTTCTTATCGTACTCGTATTGTTACTCTATTAGGCACTTGTTTTTTGCTTTTTCTCCTTTAAGACACTTCTTATCTCATATATTTGAATATTTTGCCAGATATTTAATACTGTATTGTTTTTAAATCTGGGCCCAGTAAGTGACCCTGCCTCAGGGAACCCACTGGTTGCTCTGGTTTAAATTGTTGTTGTTGTAATTTGAAGCATTTTCTGGCACAACAGTTTCCTTTGGGATGAATTACGTCCTACTGAATGAAACTGAATTGCACATTTTTCTATTCTATATTTATGCTCTTGTCTTTTTCATTACTTGCTTTTTATCTTTTATCTTTTCTTACTTTATGTTTATTGTTCTGCACCAAAACACTAAAGAAAATTCCTTTAATGTAAAAATCTACTCGACAATAAACCTGAATCTGATTTATGACTCAAACTTTCATTTGAACGTGGGAAGAAAAATAGACTTTCAAAATGTAATCACTGTGATGTTCAAGTTCAAACTGTACAGACTATAAGTTTAAGTAGTTTGCTTCATTGTCCAGTGGGAGGCGCCCTGAACGTCAATTTTCAGCTTCAGTAAATCAAGCAGATTAACAAAACTTGAGAACACTGGTGGGCAAAGTCACGCACTGGAGGTCAGAAAGACAAAGTTTTTATGTGTTGTTACAAACTATCCTCATACGACAGTTTGTATGATATCCATCAAATTAGCGACCAACAAATGAAGTTACATCCTAGACGTAAAGTTACGTAATTAACATAAGTAGTCCATACCCATCGGTAGCTTTGGTATGGTATGTACAGCATACCATACCATGACTTAGTCATACCAAAAATTAGAAAACAACACCAACATTGGTCCACAGGGGGAGCTACAGCGATCGGTCGCATTTTAGCCATTTTGAAGCATTTTTCTGTTGTTATAGCGCCACCCAGTTGCCAATTAGAGTTAAATTTCTCCAGTCACCTTGAGGCGTCCTGTTCTACATATCTACCAAGTTTAGTAAAAATCCATATGGCGGTTAGGCCTAGATAAGAAATGAGCTCTCTAG
>NC_065513.1:43203095-43223077 GCF_006386435.1 Epinephelus moara
GCATCCTCCCATGACCCTCTACCACTGTGCCAAATTTCACATGGATTGACCAAGTCAGTGAGGAGAAAAACATGGAACAGACACACACACAGAGTTTTCATCATTATATAGTAAGATATAATAAGATGTTACAGAGGTCAGGTTTAGGCAAGTCAAGTTACTGTGGTTAGGTTTGGGAAAATAAACATGGTGAGAACGTACCTTAAATTAACTTAAAGTTCATATGTTTCTGAACACACGACTCCTGGACAAAGTCCTGTGTTTTGTGACCCATCCTGCCTCCTAACTGGACCACTTGGGACCACTTTCTTCTTTACTCCTGTCAGTGCACGAGTCACGTGATCGCAGCCTTACAAATTCTGTGGGTTATTATTACTGATTCATCATTACATGGAATCTGTACAAGATTTGGTGCATTACTTTTAAAAGGAAAAGTAGTGTATGAGAACATCCTGGGTGATAGGTTACTCTTTAACGTCACGTCATCTCCACCTTTGTCATTCATTGCATAAAGGAAACATGAAAGTAGATTGTACAAGTGAGTAAAAATTTAAGTGTTATTGTTGTTATAATTATTATACATTGTTTTTATTGTAAGCCACCATTTCACTTCTCTTCTGATCCTCACATTTGGCTCGTTCTGTCTTTTCTTGTCCTTGTTTTATTGACACTATTTTATAGTTTTGGTGTACAGAACAGGAGGACCAGGGGCCCCGCTGTGGAAGCTAAAGGGATCTTAATAAAGAATAAAGAATAAGGAATAAAGGTCATTTCTAGTGTTTCAACAAAGTTTCACAATCAGCCTCCAGAAACACTCACTGCTGTAACTTTATTTAGGAAGCTGCTTTACAAATGAAGTCATCAGTGTGTTTTATTCATACTCTTATTATCGTGTGTGAGTGCGTCATTGTGTCTTTTCTGAGGTGTGTTTAATTGTGTGCACTTTTGTGTGCGAGTGTGTGTTGAACAAAGAGCTGCTGGCTTCAGTGACCCTGAATATCAATACAGGCCGAACATGTGGTTACTGCTGCCGATCAATACACACACACACACACACACACACACACACTTTCTCTTTCTTTTACATCTGTTCTTTCTGATATTTCTGAGTTCACTCTTTCTGTCCTTCATTTTAATCATCCATCTAGCTTCCCTTTTTATTTCTCTCTCTTTGTTTCTACCCCCTCCTTTCAATTGCATATCTACGTTTTAATATTATTTTTAACATTGTTCTATTTTGTATAGATTAGTTCTTATCTCTGTTTTAAAGATGTGCAGGATTGTCGGCTGCTGTTTGTAACCAAGTTCGCCAGTGAAAGCGAAAGTAAAAGCCAACCCTAGATTCCATCTTGTTTGGATTTCCTCCTCACAGTATTTGTGTTGTTTTGGCGCTGGCACCTAGACGCTCACCTGAGTGCTGTGGCTGTACATGCTCATAAACGTCCTGATAATTCAGGCAAAGGGGAGAGATTCTGCAGATAAATACACGATTGAGAGGGATTACCTCTGTGTACGTCCATCCATCCATAAATCCTGCATAGTCCATCTTTCACTGATGCACTATCATGTTTATGTCTTATATTCTCACTTTAACTACTTTGATTTTAGCAGCACACACTCGTATGAGCATTGCTGGAGGCCTGAGAGCTAAGAAACTTCTCTGTAACTGATGTGCATATGACAGATAAGGAACTTTGAACTTAAAGTTTTACTCTTGGCTCTTAAAGAGGAGATGAAACATTGAATAATGTGACTGTGGTTTGTTTGAATTTTACCTTAGGCAAGATATGACACTGCAATCAACCCTGATATCCACCTGGATCTGCTAGAAAACTCAACTATATTTCACATATTTCACTCCAGCAGGGTGCAGGACCCGTGTACTTCGCTGGTTTTCATTTCGAAATAACAAATTGAAACATGGAAAACCAACCATTATCCATTTTTTGTTTTGAAATGACCAAACGAAAAAGCAAAAAAACGATCCGTCTCCCGTTTTTTATTTGATAATAAAGAAAAGAATAACGGAAAATGAATCTTTATCCGTTATCTGATTTAATTTGGGGATTTAAAAAACCCTGTGGGAAACTCCTTTTTCTGTTTTTTGTTTGTTTCTTTTCTGTGACCAGTAAGTTGCATTCATGTGGTCTATGAAATGTACATACAGATCATGTACATTTCCTATAACTACTAGAATATTGCTTTATCTGACATGTTATGCTAATAAATAACTTTTCTAACTACTCTAGGTCACTCTACATGGACAGCAACTAACGGCATACCACATTACACGTTACATGTCCACAAAAAATGATATGCAATACGTGAATTAATTAAAAGTTTTATTGCCATGGACCAAACGTTCCTTTTCGTCCGCCAGTTTTCTGTGAAAGTGACATCAGTTTCAGTCAAGTCGGCAACTCCTGTTCAAAAATTATCTCCGAGTTGTTTCTCCGACATGAGCGGGCGTTCATGTGTATTTTCCCAGTCGGAAAGTCATTTTTCCGATTATTCCGACACCACATGAATGCAACCTACTGGTCACAGAGAAGAAACGAACAAAAAATAGAGAAAGGAGTTTCCCACAGGGTTTTTTTAAATTCCCAAATTAAATTGGATAACGGATAACGATTATCAAATAAAAAACGGGAGACGGATCGTTTTTTTTCCTTTTTCGTTTGGTCATTTCAAAACAAAAAACGGATAATGGCTGGTTTTCCGTGTTTCAATTTGTTATTTTGAAACAAAAAACAAATGGCCGCGAAGTACACGGACCGTGCAGCCATCTTTCAACAAGCTAACGGGTGATGTCACTGGGTTGGCTCGTCTCTGTTAGCGGCGTGTTTGTCAGTAGGAGTTGTTGTGCTGGCTTGGTAAACTTGGCACTATAAAACATGTTTTGTCCTTTGATGGTTGTTTTGCTTTCTGACGGTATGTTTTAACCACCAGTGTATGAGATGTTTTGAGCCAGGTAGTGTCCAAATGTACATGACGTCACAGAGTGCCCAACAGGTAGGACACACGTTGCTTCGCTGGTGTCCCCCGGTGGCGCAGGCAGAGGGTGCAGGTCTACTTTATTTGCTGTTTTGATGGAAGAATTGGAGTTTGGGATTCCTTATATGGATATACAATACTGGGAGAGAAGCCTTACGAAAGCAATGTGGAATAAACTGAGTAAAACTGATCAAAGGCGAAGCTGATGATGATTCTGTCACTGAGGAGGGAGTTCTTCGTTTCCAAACTTTAACCGAAGAGCCAGCAAGATCTCAGTGGTGTCTCCTGGTCAAGGAAAAAAGTCTACTCTGTAAACAGAGAAGAGGATGGCTCACAAACACTAAACCAGACTGGCACCACCAGCTATCTAACCTGACACACACAAGGAAATGGGACAAGATAAGGTGACAGTCAACCCCAACAGTTCCTCTGATGGTGATGGTGAGTCACACCATTTGTTTATTATACAGATGTTTCATGATGCAGAAGATGCCGACATTTGACTCGATTTCCGTTGATGGGAGTGATGCTGATCATGGACCACTGGGTTAGGCCAACGTTAGCTATGTTAGCTGTGACATAATAACCTTGATGTAACATTATAAGCATCTCACGCTGTTGTCGTAGTCCAACAACTTAAAGGAGACAGTGGAAGAGCACATATAGTTAATGTGGAGAAATTTTTGTGTGTTTGTCAGCTGCAGCAACCTGACGTTGAATGTAGTGTTGGTCAAGTTCAGGCAGCTCTCACTTTCTCCACTGTCTTCTGACACTTTAGGAACAGGTCTCAGGTCCTGCGTCATTGTTTGTTCTCTGGAGTAGTGAATCCCAGGTATGCAAGAGGGTGTACGCCCCCTCGTCCCGGTTAATGGTGCCGCTTGCCCGCTTCCTGATCTCAATGGCCTCTTTTATCCACCGTTTGAATTTATTGGTCTCTGATGTGATTATTTTGCTCCTATCCCAGTCCATGATGGGGCGTACACCCTCTCGCATACCTGGGATTCCCTACTCCAGAGAACGAACAACGACGCGGGAGGCGGGGTAGGCCTGACAGACTCTGATTGGTCTGTCAGGCCTACCAGCTGATATGTGACACGTCAGCAGCACGTCGGATGACGCTTCTAAGGAAGACTGGAGTCTCAGTCGAAACTGTCAAGCAGGTAAAACACATCTTGTCTATCTGAATACAAGAAAACCTTAAAATATTCTAAATAAGAAGACAGTATGAACCTTATCAATCTATTGCTGAAAGGTAGCTGGATGAATTAGCAGAACTGAATACAGCATTAGTGGCAGGGCCCCATCCTATGAAAGTTGCTCAGTGGTGCATGATGCCAAAATGGATTAACTATCTTGTATAAAATTACCTGGATGATCTGGGGATTGTTCGGCACTAGCTCCGCACTGTGCAGCCCATAGAGAGCACGCACGAGAGACTTACAGCAGCGGAGCGTGACCAAGTGTGGCCGCACATCTAACTTCATTAATTTGAATGGGGATAAAATTATTTAATCTCGCGGCTCCTCTAGACATAAGAAATGTTATCAGACCAAATGGATCAAATTCTGATAGTGAAACGAGCCACTTCGTGGGGCTCGTGCAGCCCAAAAAAATGCATCCACTGATTCACAGATGTCTTTCCAAATGTAAGTCTATGGAGAATTGTCTTTTGGGGCAGCAAGGCATCCTGTGAAGGACTCCAGATATTGTAGTACCACTGTTTGGCCACTACGAAAATTGGCTTCAAAGCCTGATGCACTTCCTGGGGGCCTGGCTGCCCCCTGCTGGTGAAAATGTGAAATACAATGTAGTTTTCTAGCAAATCTATGTGGATATCAAAGTTAACTGCAGCGTCAAACAAACAACAGTCATATTGTTCAGTGTTTCATCTCCACTTTGAAGACTTACATACATCTACTTTATGTGTACACGTGTGTGTGTGTGTGTGTGTGTGTGTGTGTGTGCGCGTGTGTGTGCGTGTGTGTGTGCGTGTGTGTGTGTGTGTGTCCTCTATCTAAAGGCCCTGCTCTCCAAATGTAGAGTAAAAGAGGAAAAAGTGGAAAGAACGAATAATACTTTTAAAAGTAGGAACAGGGAACAAAAGACGAGTAGACAGAGGAAGGGAAAGTAAAAAGAGAGAAAGGTGAAATGAACAGAGGGAGGAACAGAACAAGAAAAGAGAAGAAGAAGAAGAAGAAAATGAACCGGAGCAGATTAAGTGGAGGGAACAACACACACACACACACACACACACACACACACACACACACACACACACACACACACACAGGCCAGCCGAAACCGGGTGAAACTGTGATGGATTTCAGTTATTAGCCAATCAGAAAGATGGATGGTGCAGCGCTCCGTCCAATCAACATCATCATCTAGATCCAGTTAGCAGATAGCGCCTCGCCGCTAATCAACTTATTAAAGTTCCTGATAATATCGCAGCAGAATAATCTCACACACTCACACACACACACACACACACACACACACACACTGAGTGAGGAGTCAGGAGTCGATAAAATCACTTGAGGCGAGGCCAAGCGCAGAGGTAAGTAGTGACGCTGGAGGTCATTAATATTATTTAACACCTGCAGGCACAAACACTAATGAAGAAGAAAAACTGGACCACCCGCTTCCTGCTGCCTCGTCCTCCAGCTGGAGAAAGTGTGTGTGTTTCAGATTTTTATTTTACACACCTCAGGTTGTGTTTGTGTGTGAGTGTGTTGTGGGTTTGTTCACAGTTTGGATATTTTACAGCTGAAGGTACGAAGGGTCATTAGGAGCTGCGTCACTGGAGGATCCTCGTGTGTTGGTTTTGTTTCAGTTTCTGTCTGTCAGTGAAAAATATCTTCAAACTGACGACCAGAGCACGATCAGAGTCTTGAAGAGAGCGCTGCGATAGTTCTAAGGAATAGTTTGAAGGTGATTTGGTTTCCTCCGTAGATCAGTGTGACCGGTCCAGAGCATTATATAATTAGAATTATCTGAACACTGAAGTTAAATGTCCATATTGTGAAAAATAACAAACAGAATACCTCAAATAGGTTAAATAACAAGACTCTTTATTTATGTTTTTGTCAAAAATTAGCACATTTACATTTAACGCACAGTTCACAACACTAACTTCTACCCACGAATCCTTGTGCAATAATGTGAGCTAGCTAACGCTAAATCACTGAGTGGCAAACAGCTGCGTAACACTCCGACGTCGAAGAAATGAAGGCGTAAAATAAAACAAGGAAGTAACTCACGATACAAAACGAGATTTCAAAATAAGAGTCTCTGAACTAGAATGTCTATAACTGACCAAGTTCTGGTAATGGATTACTTCGGAGTGAGGCCACGTTGAACAAAAGTATCCCACAGATTTTGACCTGATGATGGTGTGAGAGGAAAAATGGACCAACAGACTGATGGAGCAGCCCTACAACAGCTAGCATGACTAATAAGTGCTGTAAAGCGCTGGACTTCTTTACCACTCTTTTCAATGGAGTTGGAATATTTGGAGAATTTTTGAGAATGTATTTGTTTCATTGACGGGTTTTGGTGCAACATGGTTTGAAAATTTCAACAATACTGGTTTTACTGGAGGATATTTGTAGCATTTGTATTTGAGAGTTTTCTAAACAATGGAGATCATCACGTGTTTCCTGCATTTGTTTCAATGGAGAGTGTTTTACCGGCACTAATCAATGTATTTGTTTTGCACAGGTTTCGGTGGATGTTTGTCTTGTATGTGTTTCATGTGAGCGTGTTTTATGCTCCATGTTGGGAGGATGTCATCAGCAGTGGTTTCAATATAGAATGTTTGAGTCCAGTATTAGCTTCAATGGCTAATTTCTTTAATAGTGTTTTCCGTGGAAATATATCCGTCTAATAGATGATTTTATCTTTGTCTGACACACTGGTTGTGTTCAATAGACAGATGAAGTGATCTGTAATCAGACTTAAAAACATATTAATGTCACTGACGTGTTAAAACTTAAATAATACTTTTGTAATTCATATTTGTTATAATGGGAAGTTTATGTATGGTAGTCACCAAATTTCGAAATGTACCATCTTTATTTCAATGCAGAGTTTCAGTGACACAAAGTCAAGAAATGAGAACAATATGTTTATATAATGTTGAGGAAGGTAAAGTTTTAGTGTTCTGGGCTTTAAATGAATAATCGTTTGGAGCAGTTTAATCATTAACCACGTGAAAAAACACAGAGTGTACCTTAGACGTGTAGTTGATTTACCAAGGGGTCAGAGGTCAGAGGTCGGCCCGAAGCCTCGTTTCATTCGACAGGGATGGATAGAAGAGACGCTGCAGTGATCGAACCTGCAACCTTCCAGCTATGGAGCCACCTGAAGCACAGACACAAGCTCTCATGTTCTTAAAAATGCACTGTTTTAAACTTGAAGTGAAAAATGAGAGTCCACCCTCTCACTGTCAACGCTGTGTAATCTGAACAGATCAGCTGCAGCTGAAGGTAAACAGGAAAAAGGAAAAAACAGCTTTTCTGCTCATTAAAGCGACTCCTAATCGAGTATCAATTCCAGTTCAATGTTGTTCCTGTCTGCTGATTCTTCTGCTGGACGTCCCAGCTGCAGGACAGGACATTTGATCCACCTAAGTGTTTTTCAAAGTCTGGATCGAAGGAAGGGAGGAGGAGGCCTGGAGGTGTTTCGTACTCTGGAAGATTCATCTGAGAGCATGACGGAAACATACATCAATTAGATTTGATTAAAAAGAGACAAAAATAAAAGGTGCATGTTAACAAAATGAAATGCACAGACATGTCAGAGATTATGTGCAGAATTCAGAAAAACTGCATAAAATGTGGTGCATTTCTAAACAGGGGCACCAACAGAATAGGCTGTTAATATTCATCAACACACACATCAGCACACACACAGCATGTGGTCCAGCCTGTGATGGAGGTTGTCGGGGTTTGATGCAGGTCGGTGTGGAGGATAAAAAGGTTAGGAGTGACGGCTGTGTCGCTGCTCAGCAGGCTGACACTGACAGCCATCACACCGGGAAAATGACTGTCACATTACTGTCACACACCTCAACCTCTGTGTGGTGTGTGTGTGTGTGTGTGTGTGTGTGTGTGTGTGTGTGTGTGTGTGTGTGTGTGTCAGCAGGCAGTGATGTGGGGTGGGGGTCAGGGTCCTAGTGTGACCCCAGTGCCGGATCGATAGCCGGGCCATCAGAGCTGACAGATGGCAAACCTGAGTCTGACTCCAACAGAGAATTTCTACCACATCCCGCCAACTGACAGACAGCGAACGCACCACGACAGCAGTGAAAAAGTATCAGCTTTCTATCAAGAAAAATTACAGGTGATCACTGGGTTAGTGCAACATCCTGCAGCAATGCATGGGACTGTTTTTTAAACAGTGGAATTAATATTAGCTGTGGAAAGCAGGATAAGCAATCTGATAATAGTTTATAGTTTCCTAGATATGACTGTATCAATGAAGAATATAACATTAAATTAGGTGTACGTACCTGATTTTGTTTGTTTAGTTTTTCTTGAAAAACTGCTGACTTCATTAATAAGAGCAGGCGCACGTCATTTCCTTCTCATCAGAACGCACACGCCACCATTTGGGTGAAAAAGTGCCTTTGCAAAATTGGAAAAAATAAGTGTCATGATCTGTTTTGCATTGATTGTACTGTACTGACTAATGAATGATTCTGAAAAATAAATAAGAATAATTGGAATTATAAAAAAAAGAATGAAACACACACAAACACACAAAACTAGTGTCACCATGTCTAAAAGCTCCTGCATCGTATTTTGCACATTAAACAATTAAAAACAGGAACCAAGTTTAGAATTTTCTCTGCCTCCCCAACAACCAAATTGCCAGAAAATATGTTGCCATTGTTTGTTTCTCTAAACCATGGATACAATACATTTGCATGTTATAATGTAACGGATACGCTGAACTTTACGTTTCAACAATGCTGTGGTTCACCTGTGGTTAGGTTTAGGTACAAAAACCACTTACCCACCGCTTAAAATTCACAGTTTGAAGGACAGAATCTTGCTGGAAAAGCAGCCATGTGTCAGTTAAAAAAATGCTTTTTCTTTTACACTATCCCCGCCGGAAAAACACGGCCAGGTCGCTTTGGAGGCTAAAAAATGCTAGAAAAGCAGTAATATCTCAGAATAAAACAACCACTTTTCATGAGAATATCGCTGCTGGAAAAGCAGTGAGGGGTCGCTGCTGTCACCGGTGTTTGGTGGCTAAAAAGCAGCTCAAAAAGGAGCAATATCTCAGTAAAAAAAAATTTTTCATGGCACTATCCTCGCTGGAAAAGCAGTGACAGGTCGCTACAAAACACCAATTTTAGTGAATAAAAAGCCACTAGAAAAGCAGCAATATCTCAGTGGAGAACAACCACTTTTTATGACACTATCCCCACTGGAAAAAACAGTGACGTGTTGCTACAAAACACCTACGTTTGGTGAATAAAAAGTGGCTAGTAAAGAAGCAATATCTAGCAGTGATGGGTCACTACAATGATGTCTAAAATTCCACTAGAAAAGCAGCAATATCTCAGAATAAAACAACCACTTCTTGTGACACTATCCCCGCAGGAAAAACAGTGACAGGTCACTACAAAACACCCATGTCTAATGGCTAAAATGCCGCTAGAAAAGCAGCAATATCTAAGTACAAAACAATCACTTTTTGTGACACTTTCCCTGCTAGTAAATCAGTGACAAATTGCTATAAATCACCCATGTTTGGTGGCTAAATATTGCTAGAAAAGCAACAGTATCTCAAGAAAAAAAAAGCTTTTTGTGGCACCATCAACACTGAAAAAGCAGTGACAGGTAGCTTCAAAACACCCTCATTTGGTGACTAAAAAGCAGCTAGAAAAGCAGCGATATCTCAGGATAAAACAACCACTTTTTGTGACACTATCCCCGCTAGAAAAGTAGTGATGGGTTGCTACAAAACACCCATGTTTGATGGCTGAATGCAGCTAGAAAAGCATCAATGCTGGTAAAAACTTATGGTTGGGGAAAGATGATCTTTTGGCTTGAGATACCCAGTTTGGGGGCACAATCCTGGCAGGAGAAGCAATGATGTCGGGGTAAAAAACAACCATTTTTGTGTCATTATCATTCAGGAAAAGCAGCTATGAAACACAGTTATGAGCTGCTAAAAAACACCCACATCTGGGGGCTAAAAAGCTGCAAGAAAAACAGCGGTTACTTGATAAATCCCCACTGCTTTTGTTGTTTGATGGTCTTAAAGAGACCCACCATCCCCCATTCCCTCCATCTCCCAACGACAATGTCAGCTCATTTATTACATTACTTAAGAAATGCTGATGTGATACGTATGAAACCTACAAATGTAACTTATCCATGATTTGCAGAAACGCACAATGCCAGCTTTTTCTTCTTTGTGGGCAGGAAGTGATACTAAGACTCTTTCCACTGTGAAAAACATGATCACATGATGCAACGGCAAAATACCTGAATGTTCCGCCCTCTTCTGTGGTATCATGACTCTTCCAGAGCTAAGAGGTTAAGCTAGCTGGTCTGATGCTAAGCTATCAGCTGTCAGTCATTCGTCCTGTCTGAGTGTGTATCAGGTTCTCAGTCTGGGCCTGAAGCTGCTTCTAAAGACGACTGAAGACAAACACGAGCAAAAGCAACCCTTCACACTGAGATATACAGCCCCTGACCAACACACACACACACACACACACACACACACACACACACACACACACACACAGAGGATGGAGTGTGCTGTGGTTGATATGTGAGGCTCATTAACACCATTGTCTCTACAAGGAACTGTGGACACAACAACAACAACAGCAATAACGACAGCTACATCCATCCTGTCGGAGGATTTACACGCTCTCTGCTGGGACCTCCGCCTTATTTTTAACTTGTGGCCAGCTGCACAGTCTGCCAGCATTTTAGCCTCCTTAACAAATCCTACTTTTTGTTGTTGTCGTTATCTGTTGTGAACTGCTTCCTGTCAGCAGCGTCCATTTGTCGACATCATCCCCACACAGAAGCACGCTGCAAAAGTCTGAGACGTCATTTTGACTCCATCATATCAATCTGACCTTTATGTGTGAGACTTTATCGAGTAATACAGAATGTATGTGTGTATCGGTGTATAGAGAACCGCATAAAATGATTGACCGAAGACTGACATTAACTCTCTTGTATTTCCTGTTAAGTTTGAGGCTCTGGAAGACGTGGACGTGGATGTTTTCACCATCATTTATAAAAGTAATAACAACTTTGTGCTCATAATATCTGGGATCTTAAAGCACAGTGACATCACTTGAGAGAAGTCTACAGGTATATGAGGTCAAAGCAGGAAGTAGGCCAGTAACCCATGATGGAGTTCCTGCCTCACCTGTTGGTTCGTTTACAACCTCTAACGTCTGATTATGTGACTGCTTTGTACTTTTAATTATTGATGTACACTGATCAGCCAAAACATTAAAACCACCGACAGGTGAAGTGAATAACTGCTCATTTTGTTACAGTGCAATGTTAGTCTGAGGAACCTTGGGTCATACCACTTGACACGCTCCACCCTCTCAAACACCAGTACAGACCAATACGCCCCCTCATGGCGACGGCACTCCTTGATGGCAGTGCGCCCCCCCAGGCAGGACAAAGTACCACGCTACATCACAAAAACTGCTCAGGAATGGCACGGGGGATGTGACTGTGACTGAAGAGCTCAAGGCGTCAACCTGGCCTCCAAATTCCCCAGATCCCAACCCAATCAACATCCATTGGGCATGCCAGTATCTTACCTCACAACCCACAGGACTCAAAGGAGCCATCAACAACGCGTTGGTGCCAGACAACACAGGACACCCACAGAGGTCCCGTCTACATGCCTAAACAGGGCAGAGGCCCCACCGTAGATCGGACTTGGCTCTGACCTGTCGAGGCCCGGACAAAGGGCCGCTGGGGTACCAGTTTGTCCCAGAGATGCTTGATCAGATTGGGATCCTTGAGCTCTTTGTCACGTTCCTCAAGCCATTCCTGAGCAGTTTTTGTGGTGTGGCATGGTGCACTGTCCTGCGCCATGGGGGGGGTACTGTTGCAGTCAGTGGGGGTACTTGGTCTATAACAATGTTTAGATAAGTGGAGTGAGTAAAGGGGCATCTACATGAATGTGAGGACCATAGGTGTCCCAGCAGAACATTGCATTGTAATGAAATGATCGATGTTACTCACTTCACCTGTCAGTGTTTTTAATGTTTTGGCTCATCGGTGCATTAGTTCATTATTATTCATATCACTAATATTATGCTTTATTCTGTGAACGTCTGCACATCCTCTGGTCAATAGTTTGCACATTTCTGGACAAACAGTTCAGCTATTTCACTTTAAACATTTCCTACAGTTTGTATGTTTTCCTATTGAATATTATGTCCTTTGACTTTTGCACTGTTTTTCCTGTTATGATGTATGAGAGTGACTTTGAAACACACACGTCCATTTCTACCAACAGTCAATGTTGGTTTCATTTATCCATGAACATGAGCATTTCCAAACTTTAACCAAGTAGCTTTTGTCCCTAAACCTGACCAAACCTCAACTGTCACATTAATTGTTTTTGCAAAGCTGCTTTGTGACAAACAAACGTGGTGTCAAATCAAAACTCCCTCATATGCAGCTGGATCAGTATGCATGTTAGGAATGTGCTAATGTGTGTTTTTTTGTCCCCGATCCAAGTCCTTTGATATTCTGCAAATACCAGTAGGTGATATGAGGGTGGAAGAGGGGGGGCATGCTATCCACCTTGTTAGCAGAACGACCGAAATCAAATCATCTCCTGCAGTGCTACTCAGCCAATCACATGTGTGCATTACGTTAAGCATTGCAACTCGAGTGAGTGAGATGAAGATGGGAGAGACGAAACTGATTGAGCCTGATTGGATGCTGACATTCCACTATATGAATAAATATCTGACACAAGGACATAACAGCTGTAGCATGCTTCATCTGACACGCCTTATTTTTCTCAAGCTACTTTATCCAAATTTTGTAGATCTCGAAAGTTCATGAGCTCAATTATTTGATATGCATGAAAATGTAGGTAGAATTTGTCTCCTGATCACTAGTGATCACACAGTGGTGTTACAGAGTGGAGCCTCTTCCCTCACAGATGATCTTTGGTCAAGTTCAGACGCACAAACGTGACAACAGACAGGTTTCATTTTGTTCTGTCAGTTACTAACAGAATCAACATTAATTAGTGATCAGCTGATGAGACCTGCTGTCGGAGATGACGTCATTTTAAAAGGTGAAAGTGACGTCAGCAACAGCTAAAAATGAGAAGCTTCTACCTGAACGTTTAATACACTTGCTAAACCGTGGCTGTCCCACACTCAATACTGTCCCTGAATGCATCCTGCTCTGCTGCTCACTGTACACTTCCTGTACAGGAAATGACACCTTTCATTATCACATAATGATAATTAGTAAAATCACTGACTTCAGAACAAACTCCATGAACCAGGCGCTGAGTTACAGCAGAGACGGTGATGATAATTCAATACATCGACCCTCTGGAGTAAAAACCATCAAATCATCCAGAGCAGTGTGTGCTGGGCGTCTCCCACAGGCTCCAGACCAGTCTAATGATGACCCTCGACACGCTCCACTGAGCGGTCAGAGGTCGGAGGTCAACATCAGAAAGAGAGAGAGAGAGTGTGTGTGTGTGTGTGTGTGTGTGTGTGTGTGCGTGTGTGGCTGAGGGGAAGGCTTTTAGTTCTCTCAAAAATCCAAACTGAAGAAACTCATTAATCTGTGTCTTGTGTCTGAAAATGAAAAACATCACTGAACATCATCACAGATTTCTGCTCCACAGTGTTTATGGTGCAAACAGGAGCTGGTAGTCGCTGCTACAGGGTGACGTCATGGTGGAGATTTGCAGATATGAAAACAAGCTTTGGCAGTAAAACAGGTGAGTGATTTGGCACCTTATTTGCTGATGATGGCACACTGTTAGGGGCCGTCCACACCAGGAACAATAATGATAACTATCACAATAACAGTGTGAACATTCACACTGTTGAACTAACATTCTTTTAAAAGCATAAGTGTTTTAATGCATTAATGTAGTCGTCAGCTTTATGAGATGGACTCACCATGAACTGTGGTTTGAGGAGTGAAGTTCTGACAGTAAGGGTCATGTGATGGAAACACTGCATGATGGGAACACTGGTGACAAAAACTCAAAACACGTTCAGCTCAAATGGGAATAAGAAAAACAACAGGAGTGATAAAGAGAAGGGTTTCTCTATTCAGCCTCTTATTAAATACATTTTTGACATTACTAATGCTGATAATGTCCCATCATAAGGTTCTTACAAACCTGGACACTGATACCGTCCTTCTATCCATGCATATACAGAGACAGTTTTTATTGTGTGATGAAACCACCTGATTTCACTCCCAAGTCATCAAATACCACCGTTTTGTCAGCAGATGTCAGCACTAGATACTGACGCACAGAGGCACCCTTTGTGGTGGTATGACACACACCAGGTGGTGGCAGTTTGTGACGCAGCCTGGCCAACTCGCAAAATACCACCACTTTGTCAGTAGACTTCAGCATCACACTCTGATGCACAGACGCCCCCTTTGTGCCGGTATGATACAGTTTGTGACGCTACCAGCAACTACTGTAGTGTGAAAAGAGAGAACGTCCGTATAGTGAGAGTGGGGGAGGGGAGCTGGATGAGTTCAGACAAACTCCAGACTTACAGCCCGCTGTTTGTTTCCCCTGTGAAACCAAAAGTCAGTGGAGTCATTTTAATAACAATGTAGCATGCTAGTAAGCGTAGCATGCTACTGCAGTGACGTATGTCTCATGACATGTCACACAAAGTGATGTTAGGTATTTTCTAACCACGTGCTTTTGCTGCCTAAACTTAAAATTAAACCTAAAGACAGTTTGTTTTTGTTTTGTTTTTTACCTATGTTGTAAGTTTATGATGAAATAAACTGTATACATGTAACAAGCAGAAACTACTGTACTTTATTTCTTGTGAAAACCAAAGTGTATTTTAAAAAGACACAGTGCATGTAACAAACATAAATGAACATGACATCCCTTAAAGGGAAAGTGCACCCAAAAAATGAAAATTCAGCCATTATCTACTCACCCATATGGTGAGGGAGGCTCAGGTGACACTTGGATCACTACAGACGAGCAGTATGGAGATATTTTGTGGTTTCAATTATGTGTTTTTGGACGTTTGAATCTGGGGCGCCGTCAGCCTCCATTAGGTGGAGTTGTGTTGCTACCTCCTCTCCCCTTGGATCTCCGCAAGTGATGTGAGGACTCTAAAACTTCACCTGAGCCTCCCTCAGCATATGGGTGAGTAGATAATGGCTGAATTTTCATTTTTGGGTGCACTATCCCTTTAATGTCCAAAACAGACACAGGAGTCTACCTAGCGTGTCATATTTTGACGTGTAGGTCCACTGACAGAGCAGCGGTATTTGACGAGATGTAATGAGAACGTGTTGGATAAAAAACTTCTGGACACAGGCAAAAAACCCAAACAATTTATTTTATAAAACTAAATTTTACCCTCAGCATGCTAACGTGCTAACAATGATAATGCTTGCATGCTGATCTTTAAGACATTGTTTATTTAATCTTACTTTTTGTTGTGCTGGTACTTTATTTATTATATGTTCGGTTTGTAAAATATAAAAAAAATTAAATAAATAAAAATTGAGTAAAACCAGTTAAAGATTAAAAGGGTTAATTATGCTAACATGTTGGGGTAACGGTTTTACCGCTGTTCATTGAAGATGTCCCCAACATAAAGCAAACCTAAACTCCAATTTTAAACCTGGCCTCCTCAGGACTCCTAAAACATCTCCTCTTCCTCCCACTGAATTATCTCAGCTTCTCCTCTCTCTCTCTTTAACTCCCCCGTCTCCCACCCTCATAAAAAATACTCCCCCTGTCTCCTCCATCTTTGCTCCCTCCCACACTTTGCTGGCTCTAAAAATAATTCTGGGTTTCTGGCCTCCCCCTCTGCTCCTCCTCCGTCCTTAACCTCATCCTGGTCTGCAGCTGATCTTCCTCGGCTGGACCCTCAGGTACCAGGCTAACCGGACGGCGAGGCCGAGGCATGCATCACTGTCAGGCTAAATGTAGAATCAGCATTTCTGAGCCCGCCAAACCCCCGGCCGGGCCTAACCCTTACCTGGTCAGTCCAGAGGAGACGCCGCGGCCCCTCAAGGCCCCCCGCCGCCCCGCGCCGCCCCGCGCCGCCCGGCTATTGATTTCTTTCTTTTACAGCAGAAACAAAGAGACTTTCTCTGTTACATGATATATCATAATCACGTCATTTGTAGCTTTGAGTGCGCAGATGTGCGGGAAGCAGGCCAGTGTTAGAGAGAGACACACAGAGAGACCTAGATAAAAAAGGTCCGGCCTGTCTCGGGGTGAAAAAACGAAGTGCAGCGTCTGAATTTATGCTCCATTTCTCTGAGAGTAAATTATAGTCCTGCAGTTTAAAATTGAGTTTCTTTCTCAGCTTCTGTTGAATGTGAAACTCCAAAACCACAAAACCATCTGCCAGAAACATTTAAACATTCATTTACATCAGAGAAATCAGACTCATGCTGGAGCCAAGATTTGGTTTTTCAGGTCTGGTCCAGATCATGTTGCCCACTTACAATGATCACATTTTTATTGCATTTATCATGAACTAACAAGAAGAAAACCTTAAGCACTGAGGAAGGTCTTAGGTTTTTTTTGGTGTAGGGGAGGGGAGTGCATCTTTTAATGACTGTATTTTGTTTTTATTTTACTGCAAAATTTTACAGAAAACATTCAAAGGTGCCAAAATCACATTTATCACAGCCTGAAACTGTCAAAACAGAAATTATCACTGGATTTCAAAACCAAATCTGAGCTTTAAAAAGTGATATTTAATCAAAATCACTTTCTTCTACATCTCATTTAAAGTTTTGGCCAAAATTAAACTGTTTGCTTGAACTAACCAGCATGCATGGGGCTTCTTTCAACTCCAGGACTTTGTCAAGATTCAAGAATTCTTTATTGTCCCATTTTTTGTCTTGGGTCTTCAACTTTTAACTTTCAAACATCAGACGGTAAGTTTTAAAAGTCTAATATCTAATTTAAGGTGGAGGGAGGGTCATGCATTTTCCCCTGGTCACACAGAGAGGCTTACTCACCCATCCTCTGATAAGTAACGCACAGTCTGTTAGTATCACAGAGTAAATGTCTGTTGTTGACTGAATAAGGTCATGGTGTGCATACATCCACTGTTTTTGTTTTGATCTGGAAGATGTTTAAAATGAACATGAACATGATCTTCTGTTGCAAACTGTAGCTTGCATGTTGCATGTTTGGGCCCGTGCAGGCTTTCAGTCAGAGTTTAGAGAACTTAACAAGAAGCTCTTTTAGTTAAGTTTTTTTTGTATGTTTGCAGATAAATTTAACCTTTTTAATGCCTCTTAAAGTTTGTTACAATTTCATCTTAGTCAAGATTCTTTGTGCATCAGTTATCACACATTTTCCCCAAACTACCTGACATTTATGATTTCATATTTGGTGTAGCAGCTTCGGGGTACACGAAAATTTAATCTGAAGCTCTGTGGATTTGAACAAAGTCAGCTACACACCAAGAACTTGTGAACATTAGACACTCTGGTCGGTTCAGCAGGGATTCAGATGTTAAATTCACAGATTAGGTAGAACATGTTTGTCTTATCAGCAGCTTCAGTTAAAAAAAAATGTGGAAAATTGTAGAAACAAAACAGAAAACTCTTCCCAAGAATCTTTAACGTCACCCAGGTGAATTCAGCTGTGTGAAAATATCCTGAGAACAATTTTATGTCTGTTTTTGTGTTTTTTTGAGTACTGAGAAGTTTTAATGCACAGCTCAAATACACGACTGCACGCCAGGGAACACACACACACACACACACACACACACACACACACACACACACACACACACACACAGAGCTGTGGTTGGGATGTCTTTTGGCCGGTGTGTCATGCTCAGGAATATGATGGATGGTTTCCAAACAAAAACCGAGTTTGAGGAGCGAGCAGCAGAGAGACTACGAGCCGATGATGGATGGATCGGTCAGCTGCATCGCCTCGCCACAGCACACAGCACTCACAACACAACACATCATACCACCCAAAAAATGAGAAGAGTTTTGGCAGGAAACTCCCCCCTACACACACACGCTGAGACCACAAAATTACCTCACATGGTCTTTGTAAAATACACAAACTGTACATGGTGTGTTTACTGTACAGCAGCAAGCGTGAAAATTTAATTTCCGTTTGGGGGACAGAAACCAAAAAGGCCCAGAAAGCATTAAAGCTGAGCTTTAACACGAATGTTTACAGTGAGATATATGAACTCCTGAGGGGGTCGGACCGCCTGCTGCTGTGCAAACTGATGGTTAATGGAGTCTGAGGAGTTTTTACTGCAGCTCCAGTCTGAGACACACAGAGGGGTTCACTGCTTACAAAAACATTCATTTCAGATGAAGGTGCACTCATTTTACAGCTAGTTTCATCTTAGTGTGTATCACTTAGACCAGTGGTTCCCAACCTTCTTCCTGAAGGGACGCCTTTTTTTAATCATTGAGCAAAGTGACGATTTCATATTCAATGCACAATAATAACAGAACAACTAATAAACTGTAAAAGTAACCCAAATAGTGAATGCAACAACTGCAGGACGTTTGTAAAACAAGTGATTTGGATGAATTTGGAGCAGAATTTTTCACGTTAATATCACATCAGAGACAAACTTTCCTGCTGCAGGAAATTTCTGCTGTTAAGTAACGGTTTGTTTTCGCCTGTATTACTCTAGATCCTCCTTGGTGCACGTCTACAAACTGCGTGACAGTCCTACCATTGTGAAAAAAAATTCAAAGTGATTTTGCTAAACCCGGCTCTCACTTCAAAATCACTGAGTACCGGCGCTTGAGCAGTGACCTCTATAATCAGACACTGAGCAAAGTTTTTAAAGAGTTCACTTAGCAACACATAAAGGAACATTTAGTTTGTCACAAACCAACACATCCTCACTGTGACCTCGTCACATGTCCACGTTTGGTCATGGACTTTCCACGTCCACATATGACGTCCAAGGTACCCTGGGTGTGTTGGTTGTTGACGTTCTGGGACGCCGTGTCAACTTCAGCCTGTTACATGCATTGTCTGTTTTCAAAATACACTTCTGTTTTCACAGGAAATGTACAGTTTGCATACAGTCTCTTTCAAAATAAAAGCACTATGTCTGTACAACACCACAAATTGACTTTTTTTTTTCCTCCAACAACTAACGCACGTGGTTACGTTTAGGAAAAAAGAACAGAGTTTGGCTTTAATCTTACGGGACGCAAACACTGCTCTTCAGGGTGAGGGTCAGTGCCTGTTGGATCAATCCACCAGCCTTCCCTCCCACCCACCCTAGTCAGACTTTTGCCACCTTAACTTTCGTTCTTGTCCCACTGCGTTTCCCCCTGACGCCACCGAGTGCTGTTAAAGTTAGGGTGACCATATTTTGATTTCCAAAAAAGAGGACACTTGGCCCGGCCACGACATAGCCTACTTAAATGATACTCGCAGTTTACTCAAAGATGCCTTATAATTTTAATATATTTAAAGTATATTACAAAATAATATATCTCAAAGACAAAGAAATTCAGATAGGCCCCTATAGCTAGGACACACACACACACACACACTAGAGTGTGGCTACCTGATCCTAGCCCGACAGGTCCTGACGGTAGGCCTACCCGACGGCTCGGGCCAGGTTTGGTCAAAAATGTAGCTATAAATTGTATTCGGGCTCGGGTCAGATTCGGTCAGCTTTCAGTGAAAATGTAGTGTAAAAATAAATAAAATCCTATTGTCTGTCCTGTTTATTGCTTGGGCACTGTTATTTA
>NC_065513.1:43223169-43234028 GCF_006386435.1 Epinephelus moara
ACACACACACACACACACACACACAAGGAAAACCGGACATTATCATCAATTTATAAACACCCCCAGGACGCCCCGGACAGGACGTCAAAAGTGGACATGTCCGGGCAAAAGAGGACGTTTGGTCAGCCTAGTTAAAGTATGAATGCGACCGACAGCGTATCATGCTACGTTAAAGGACGGCTGTTCTCATCAGTGTCTGACGCCACAAGTCACTGCCCAAGCGCTGGATTTCGTCGACTTCAAAGTGAGACCACGTTGGCTCCACACATCTGGAGACACACAGTTTTCACTGGACATGAAAGGGATGAAAAACTGTCATCTGTAAAGTAACTAACACTGTCAGACAAATGTAGTGCAGTAAAAAGTACAGTATTTACCTCTGAGATGTGGAGGAGGAGAAGCAGTATGAAGCAGTGTAAAATGGAAATACATTAAGCACAAATACCTCTAGTTAGTATTTGAGCACAGTACTGGAGTAAATGTTCTTGCTGTGGCTACATTTCACTTCTGCTTAGGACAATTTTCACCCCACTAAAGATCAGTTTATTTTTCACCTATTCAGGATACAGGGACTGTGATTTATTACACTTCTACTCTGTCTCTATTATTTCCTCCAACAATCTCACAGTATCTCGACTGTGTAAATATTCATTATGTGTCTGACTTGTCTTTTTCTTCACCGACGTCACGTCATGTTATAAAAATTCAGTTTTTTTAGGTAAATGGGATCCTGGAAATCATTAAGAGTCCTTGTATTTTATGCCAAAGTGAGTGTGTGTGCTGTAGAATCAGAAATGCCATTAGCAAGAGAGTCCAGAGCCCCAGCTGAACTCTGGGTAATTCCTGTCACAGAGCATCGGGGGGAAAACACATTTGGTTGTTGAACAGTGCGACTCCGACTCACTTCATATAATCAATACGAGCAGAATCCCAGAGCCCCGCTCCCCTCAGAGGCTCCAGCATTTACATTTTGATTCAGGTCCTCCATGAGAGGAGGTGGAGGAGGAGGAGGAGGGAGTCATCAGAAAAAAAGGTTAACTCTGCAGCCTTTTAAATCTCCCTCTCTCCTCCTCCTCCTCCTCCTCCCTCCACAGTCCTGGAGATGAAGGTGGGTTTGATCCTCCTCGCAGCCCGGCGGTGGCCGCAGGAAGCGTATCGAGATGCCACGGAGCATCAGAGCCAGTTTGTTGCCGCCTCCTCCGACAAGTCTGAAGCACTTCTCCTGATCTACGGTCCGCTGATGGCTTGTCAATATATGGATCCCCGCCCCCCCCCCTCCTCACTCTAATTCAGTGAAAAAATCTAGTTTTCCATTAGTCTCTGCCCCGCCAACGTTACCCCGAGCTTCTCCACCTGTAATTATTAAAGGCAGATTCCCTGAAAGCAATCAGCCCGCCGCCATTTGTATCTTTGAAATCTTAATAAGCCGAAGGCAGAGAGGAGGAGGAGAGGATGAAGGGGTAGAGAAGAGGAGGTGGGGTGTGAGAGAGAAAAGAGGAGAGAAGATGAGATGAGAAGCAGAAGAATAGGAGGAAGGAAAGAAAGGATGGGATGAGAAAAAAAGGATGATTTGAGGAAGAAGGACAGAAGCTGATAAGGGATGATCAGAGGAGGTGAAGCAGAAAGGAGAGGACGCAAGGAGATGAGAAAAACAAAAGCATGATGTACGGAGGAGGAAGAGAGGGGACAAGGTGGTAATGGAGGGAAGATGGTTGCAAGGAGGCGATATCAGAAGAGGAAATAAGAAAGAGAGGAGGATGAAAGGAGAAGAAAGAAGGAAAGAAAGGATGATTTGAAGAAGAAGGACAGAAGCTGATAAGGGAAGATCAGAAGAGGAGAAGAGGAAGGAGAGGAAGACAAGAGGAAAGAAGGAAAGTGAAGAGGAAGTTAGATGGGAAGGGGATAGGAAGGTGAAGAAAGTGAGGAGGGGAGATAAGAAAAGAGAAGGATGATTGAGGAAGACAGGTGAAAGGAGACAAGGTGATAACAGAGGAGAGGTGAAGGAAGAGGAGGAAGAGAAAAGAAGGAAGACGGGGTGAGGAAGAGATGATGAGATAACAGGTGAGAAGAAGGATAAAAGAAGAGGAAAGGAGGGAAGTCAATGAAGATAAAGGATGTAACAGGTAAGTAACCCATCAGGGTCAAATTTCCCAGCAGCCACAGCTGTCACGGAGGTCCAGCAGAGAACTTCCTGTACTCTGATAAAGTCTAAATGTCCTGTAAAGAGTGAAACAACTGGGCCAGAGGAAGTTTGGAAGAGACGAGTGCGAGTTCATTTTTATATTTATATACTTGATAAGTCATTGAGAACATCACATTTATTTTTAAACTTGTGACAACCGAGGATGAAATGTACAGACATGCTGTGCAAAGGCCTTTATCCTCATTTGTGAACACGCTATAAATATTTTAACTCCTTCAGTTATGGCAATAACCAAACTGGAGCAATTTACCACTTTGTCGTACAAAGGCAGCCAACTTGGAGGCGCTGGTTCCAACTTGGTTTCAAACCATCTCATTATGTGCACAGAGGTCAGAGTCTGATGAAGCAAACAGAACTACATCATCTGCAAAAAGTAGAAACACAATCCGGAGGCGACCACACTGGACAGTTCAGTGTACGGCTGCATTTTGAGAGTCAGTCCATGAAACAGCACGAACAGGATGGCAGATGAGACGGCTCTGGCAGAGCTTGATTTCCTGCCCAGATTTAAACATCTCAACAACTCCTGGGTGGATTCATAAAGAGTTTGGTTCGTATTCGTCAAACATATTGAGATTCCAGAGGATATATCTTAGAAAACTCTCACCTCCTCTAACACCAGCAGGTCAAAGTCTTTGCAAACCAACAGCATGGTTGGACTTTATATTAGACGTTGGGAGCATCAAAAGCTCAACTGGCACACTAATAAACACATATATTATCTTCACACTCGACACAACAGCATTTCAGAAAGCAGAGAGAGTAACAGGAGCTGGGTGGCATCTTTGACCCAGTCTGAGATTTTAGAAAGCTTCGCTTTACTGAACAACTTTAAAGTGGGTCAACAGGAGGAAAGTACAGTGAGTATAAAGTCCTCCCATTATCCCATTTCATCTGCAAGGTTTTCCTCCCAGAGTTTTCAGTCCAGGAGGGATAAGAGGAGGGTTGTATCAGTCTGAGTGCAGGTAAAGGGGGTCAGATGGCTTGGGAAGTTGGGGGTTGTGTCTACATTCATAAACTTTTGTAAATGTTTCTTAAAGTTTCTGGGCAGATTTCAAAGTTGTGCACAACGTACAGGTGCTAACTGGTTTGACTTTAAGGTTTTAATGTAGTTTATTGAATGTGAAAAAATATGGCAGTTGTATCACTAAGACGTTTGTATCGTTTCTCTTAAAACAGTGGTTCTCAAACTTTTTACACCACGTACCACCTCAGAAAAAAGAAATCATTACATTCTTTAAGAACCATCAGTATGACCAACGTTTAGATACAGTGGCGTAGGCTAACCCTGTTCAGGTACAGACTTAAACTCTTCCATGCAACTCAAAACACCACAAGAGCCAGTCCCTCATCAGATACTGTGGAGATTTCACTGGCGCTGCTTACCAACACTACTGCTCGTCAACTTCAGTTCAACAGGGCTTCTTGAAACATTCTCCTCCTTATCCGCACTTCTCTTCCTAAAGCCACTTTCCAACTGTACAAAAAAATCTACTAACATTTGGCTATTGTATTTAACTGTAAAGATTACAATCCACATTGACTCCAGGGACAAATGACTCTTATCGGCTCCAATCAGCTTCGATGGGCAGTGATGGAAACACAACACCTGTGTGGACGCACTCGTTTTAGCCACTTTGCCAGTGCGATGCGAGGACAGGGCGCCACAAAATGCTGTTTGTCTCCATCCAAGTGGTACTTGAACATCTGAATAAGTAAGAGATACAAAAATGCTGCTTTCTACTGACGTGTTTGTGACGTCGAACGTGACACACCAGATAAAGAGAAAAAAGTGTGTACACGGCTCGGATCTGCTGGCAGTGCTAACATTAGTCTATAACCTTATTTCAGCAGTTTTCCCTGGTTTAAAAAGCCTGCATACACACGCTAGTTCTGGTGTAAAAGGGATATAATAGTTTTTGCTTGGAGCCATGATTTATTTTACCTCTGCTTCAGACCATTTGGTGCCAGAGTGTTCAAATAGTGTATGTAGAGGTCTGAATGTTGATTACGATTTGAAATGTTTTCTATAACTTTTTGCTCTAGATAAATTGTGTCAGTTCTAGTGACAGAGACCAGGTACAGCTTATATTGCTAATGATGCCTTTTTATAGGTTGACAGCTTATATTGCTAATGATGCCTTTTTATAGGTTGATGTGCAGCTGATCTGTTCTTCTTCTTTGTAAATATTGTATATTGTGTTTGTTTTGGAATAATCTGTGTTTTTTGTGTCCATTGGGATCCTGTGCAGAATGTTTCGTATTGCATACTTCCTTTTTCTTCTCTGAAATGGATATTTTGATAGGATTGTATTTATATGGATTGCGATGTTTGATCTCTGATGTGAGTTTTGCAATCAGCTGGTTTATTCACTTCTCTGCTGTCAAACATGCAGGTGATTAGTGTCAAATGCAGACCAGGTGTGTACACCAGGTGAGCTGATTGCTCACAGAAGGCTTTATCAGCCACTCCTTTTGGTGTCTCATGTGTGTCAAGACTTGACAAAGGCCCTGTGCCGAAACGTTGTCCTAAATAAAATTCCTTTTTTACTTGGAGCTGAGTGTGCGGCGTTCCATCTTTTTTCAAGTTTCCTGGCCCAGAGACTTACCCATCTTTTGTTTTTGTGGCCTGGATCTCCAAGCCCTGTGAGTTTTAAGTATTGTTTCATCTTTTTTTGCCTTTTCCCTGCAAACTGCATCTTTTTACATTTAAGGGATCTCATAGTTTATTAATAGTTAATTTGAAATATTGTAGTATTATGATGATTATACATGTATTTAAATTAATTGATTTGTTACAATTTTTTCAGTATTTCTGAGATTCCTCTGCACAGCACCAGAGGAAAGAGCCAGTGTCTTCAAATGTGAACTATTACTCACCAATGCAGCCACATGTCCCCACTTTTTTGTTGTTGGTGGATTTGTGCACTCTCCTAATGTATGATTGTTCCTCATGTATGATCAGCCTCCTGAATTTACAGCACGACAGCGTCAACAATTCTTGAAACAAAAGAAGAAAAAGGAGAAAAGTGAGCAAAGATGTTAAAAAAAAAAAAAAAGAGTGAGAACACTACCTTAAGATAATTTACTCCTGCAGTTCACACTGGTCCTGTGAAAAAAGGACTGAAGCTGAAAATAACTTCACAAGCAAGAGAAAAATTTAAGAAGCACAGTGGTATAAAGTTAAATAAAGGCCTGAGCTCAGTCCTTAAATGTCATGAAATCAAATATGAAGCGAGAGAATCTGAGGTGCACAAATGTTTCCTTCCTGGACTATGAGGTCTTCTTTACCTTCTTTTTCCTCTTTCACTCTTTTGCAGGCTACTTTTTTCCTAATTTGTTGTTTCTCAGTTTTATCCTCCGGCAGACGGAGGTGAACTTTACCGAGATGCTGTTTCACATTCTCATTCTGTCAGGATGGACGCACCAAACTTTCTAGAAAAGGTCTTTCTCTTTCCTTTTGTCTCTGTCTCTCTCTCTTTTCTCTGCAGGAATATCTGACACAGTTCGGTCAGTGTCAGCCACTTTGAATCAAAGCTGAGCTGCTGATAAATTCTCAATTAAAGTGGTGTGCATTAAAATCTGATTTTTCATAGCACTGGGTACACTAAAGATGGAAATGTTCAACTTCTACGTGAAGAATCGTCAACAGAATCTCTGCTGTCTCTCTTTATTGATTCATTCTGATTGATTCTACGTTGTCATTTTTTAATGATGTTAACAAACCACAACACTTCCTGCAGATGTTTTAGAATCACCTTCAGAATCCTACTAGTATTTTATAGTATTTTTTCTCAGCAGCTGAAAGCTAGGCAGGACGGCTTCCAAACCGCATCGCAGACCACTGTTTGAGACCAACAGGGAAAGCGGTTTTGTTTAAGCAAATCATCACTGTGTTTCCAGCAGCTTTTGAGCCACCAAATGCTCTGTTTTCCACCAGGGATAGAGCCATGAAGAGAGGTTGGCTTTATCCACACATCACTACATTTCCAGCCAGGGTAGGGCCTTAAGAAGCAGTTGTTGTTTACCAAGACATCGTTGCTTTTCCTGCCGGGGTTGTGCCACAAAAAGCGGGTTCTTTTTACTGTGATATCACCGTGTTTCCAGGATAGTGCCACTCAAAGTAATTGTTTTAAACAGAGACGTTGCTGCATTTCCAGCTAGCACAGTGCCATAAAAAGCAGTTGTTGTTTACTGAGGCCATGTTTACACGAAAACGTCCCACTGAAAATAGAATAGTTTCTCATTTTCGTTTTGAAAAAAGTTCTGCGTTTAGACGACAACGTTTTGATAACAATCGCTGTGCACACGGATTCACAAAACTGACCAAAAATGCTGCAGTATACATGCCAGGCCAGTAGTAGGTGGTGTGACGCTTACGATTCCTTCTACAGAGCGGTAATGTATAACAAACAAAATGGCAACCGCACAAACGTTTGTCTGGACAGACGACGAGCTGGAGTTGCTACAGTAAATCGACACTATGATGGGGAAGCGTTGATAAATTCAACAGGGTGTGCAGCACAAGCAGAGCTCGGCATTGTTGTTTTGATGGTCGACTTTCTCGTGACTGGAAGCGTAATGAGCATGTGCGAAAAGTCTCAAATATTGCAAGTTTACATGACAACGGAAACGGTGCCATTTCCAAAAATTGTACTCTGGAACCCGTTTTCAAAACGTTGTGTTTTCAGGCACTCAAAACGCAGCTGTCGTGTAAACGATCGGCCAAAACACAACTAAAGTTTACCATTTTCAGTTGAAATCGTTGTCGTATAAACGGGACTTGAGACTTGTTTTTTACTGTGATATCTTTTTTTTACCAATACATCACTGCATTTTCTGCCACCAAAACGGGGTATTTTCCCCTAATCATAACCACATATTCTACTGTATGTGTCTTACCCTAACCACATGTTAAAGACAGCGTTATTGCAACCTACAGAAACACACAAAGCCAACAATTATTCCAACAATTTAGTTTCCATATCACATTTGGTTTAATATCGGACTGTGACTGGCTCCAAACTATTTGTGATGTCATAAATCCTGCAGGTACATCCAGGTGTGAAAGTGACATTTAAGGTAAGCACAGAGAAGCTTTCCTTCTTCAGCAAATGAATATGAGAACAAACTCTGCACATGCACCGTTTTGCACAGTCAGGTCAACAACATCAGTCCAGAAACAGAAAAGAAACAGAAAGGAAAAGTGTTTTGAGTGGAGGGGACCTTTAACAGTAAAAGATTTGAAGCATTTATTTCCTGAAATGTAAGGAGGAACTATTGAGTCTGCATCAAGAAGAACACCAGTAACAGCAACTGTGCATGACAGGAGTAGATGAGACAACCTCTAAATACAGGCAGGATGGACAATCATACAGTACCTGTAGTTTCTGTACCTCATATACAACAAATGACAAACCCTATGGAAGTTCCTTAGAGACAAAACTACTGCGCAAGAACAAAACAGTTAAGATAAATCAGGCTTGAGAATGTTCAGGGACAGAAATTAATCTAACTGATGTTTTCAGGAGTAAAACTGAAAGTGTGTCTATGGATGTCGCTTTTTTTTTGCTCCCTCTCAGTGCTGGTGATTTGTTTTCTTTGCATGCAAAGCCAAACTGAGAGAAAAGAGAAATGCATTGATTTGACCTGACACTGAAACATCAACATGTTGGACCCCTGTAAGGAACATCATGATGACACTTGATTTTTTCAGCTGACCCGTGCGTCCTGTTAAAACATGTGTGTGAAGGCTTTTCATTTTCTCAGCTGCTCCAAACTTTCAAACACCTGGAGGAGCACATTTTGAAAATGAGGGATTTTCTGTCTTCACTTTTGTCATCCGTTACTTTCATATTCTGGTTCTAGTTTGGTAGCATCACCATTATTCCCCTGCTCAACTCACCTCAACAGTCAGAGAACTTATTCCTTTTTTTCTGACTCTGCTGCCTCTCCATCCAGAGAGAAAGATGAACTTTACCGGGTGTCCTTTCACATCCTCATCTTGTCAGGACGGAGAGAGAAAACTTTGATGGAAAAGGTCTCTCTTTCTCTCCGTCGGCCTTCTGAGAAACGAGGCCTTCACCCCGTTTATTGCTGAGCTGCGGCGTTTTCGAGCGCCGGGCCCCTCGACAGGAAAAGTGTCAGGCCAGTTTCTGACGTGAATTTGCATCCCTCAATGACGGGTGACAGCACTGAAAGGCCAGGAGAAAACCGGCGCATCGATTGGCTCGTGGAAACTATTCAAAGAAACAGATGAGCTGAAGGAGCAGAGGGGTTCTCATACCTCTCCTCCATCCTCCATCCCTCCATCCCTGCAAACCGCCACTTGCTTTAAAGAACAGAACTTCATTAAATTGTGCCACTCGGTGTTTGTATCACGGTGTGGTGGGGGGTGGAGAGTGGAGGTGGGGGGGTGATGTGTGGGGGGGTTGTTGAAGGATCAGAGCTTCGCCACAGAAGAGCTATTAACTCTGCTCCGCCATCAGTGCTGTTCTCCTGCATACGAAAGCAGCAGGTTGTCACGGTGCGTTCCCACGACGACACAACACCGGGAACACTGCCAGGTAATGAGGGAGCACACACACACACACACACAAATGTATACATTAAATCAAGAGCACACACACATAAACACACAGAGAGTATTCACACAGGTACACAGAAAATACTGTAAAAACCAAAGGAGTGCACACACATACCTGCGGCAGATAAAGTATTGAGTACTTCAAATTTTAGTGAAGTAAAGGCAAAAAACTATTTGCAGCATTTTATTGTTTTAGCTGGTTGAGGTGGAGGCATTTATATTTAGTTTATACTCTTGGGTGTTTAAGTCTATAAACGCACCATATTTTAGAGGTTGATCAGATGTTTTGTGTGGAAACTCTTCAAATTAACATCTAATTATTGCTGTCAAATAAATATAGTGCATTAAAAGTACAATATTTCCCTCTGAAATTAAGCAAAGTAATTTTAAAGTAGCATAAAATGGAATAATTAAGTACAAGTACCTTAAAATTGTACTTAGAGGTCAGTGTGTAAGATTTAGGGGGATATGTTTGTAGAAATGGAATAAAATATAATATAAGTACGTCTTCTTTAGTGTTTAATCACCTGAAAATAAGAATTGTTGTGTTTTGTTACCTCAGAATGAGCTGTTTATATCTACACAGGGAGCAGGTCCTCGTCTACAGCAAGATCGCCATGTTGCACCGCCATGTTTCTACAGTAGCCCAGAACACAGAGAGCATCGATTTGTAAGCGGAAACTGCTTTATTAAATGTTGTTAATCTAAGTGTTTTTATCAGTTTAAATCACCTGGTCCGTTTGTTTTGAAGAGGAAGAGACCTCTATGGATGATTCAGCTTCTGGTAAAAACCTCCTCAACGTCTGGATCTTAAGGCATCGGAGAAAAAAGCGTCAGCACATGGTCAAGCCACCTATCTCAAACATGCTACACAGCATCAGAGAAACTGCCTGTCAGACAGCGTCAACCCAGAAACCTTCTCGAGTCCGGATCTGAGTGGAGTCCTGCAGAGATCAGATGTGAAGACCGGCGGCCTGCTTGCTCCACTGCCATTCAGTGGCTAACAAGCAGAGCTAACTGCTAACAGATCCATTCAGCAGCTCCACCATCTACAGTCAGACACATTTTTACTGCTGAATTACAGCTCACAACTCGCTCTAACAGCTGACGCTGCTACAGTGTGAGTTTTCATTTTCGTCACATCATCATCTTGTTTATGTCGTGGAAAAAAGGTCTAGGTTCTATTTTATATACGTCCACCTGCAACATCTAGGTTCACAGCTTTCTCACTCTGAAAACTGCCTCATGTTAAAGTTGATCTTGTCGGTGATTACACCCTGGACATGGGAGATAAATTGGGGTTTTGGCCAACGCTGCACATAGGAAAACAAAATCATCTCAGCTCTGAGGGCTTCCTCACTCTGCTGTGCATTGTACCTGTGTAATTTCACCCAGTGGACACAAAGGCAAGAGTCTCATCTACTGATACTACATGCTTATATCATGTCAACTTTTTCAAGCACTAGCAGTCCATTAAAGTTGTACATGGTGCTAACAACCTCACTGACTGACTGATTAAGTAATTAGATGATCATGAATCATTACAGTCATTTATGAAGTTTAAATTCTAGCATCATCCCTGAGTATCTGTCTGCTTACAGACAAAATTATTAATAGATTACTTCTAAATAAGTAATGGTTATACAGGTCGTTATATAGTTGTAACGCTCATACATGCAGAATATTCCAGGAAACACAAATACACATACGTACAAATATGAATACACACAGATATGACTGTGCTGAAGCAAATACACAAACACACAAATACAAAGGAGAACAGAGAGAAGAACAGGTTTTTTTATGTTTATCTGACTGAATAAGTTGCGGAATTGCAGCTCATAAAACACACACACACACACACACACACACACACACACACACACACACACACACACACACGGAGGCCTGGCTGGTCTGACAGAGCCAGCTGTGCTCTCTCACTCTTCAATTAATTCTCTCTGCTGCTTTGACCTTTTCCTCCAACAGAAACAAAGAAACTGGAGGCTGCACTGCTTCACACACACACACACACACACACACACACACACACACACACACACACACACA
>NC_065513.1:43234951-43259944 GCF_006386435.1 Epinephelus moara
GACAAAGCTACCAATGGCTATGGACTAGTAACTTTATATTCACAAACTCATTCCTTGTGAGCTTGACATATTTTTGTTAAGTTTAGTCAACAATTCTTGAGTTAATTTGAAGAAAGTGTATATAGCTGATTTCGCATAATTAGTTCAAGGCCAATAAACAAGAGCATGAAGAAAACTGTGTTTAAGTGTGTTCTAAATCACTCACGTTATCCATTACACAGGGATTCATGTTTATGTGTTTCACAGTGGTTCTAATGGGTTACAGTTATTGTTGTGGTAAAAGACATTTTGCACCATGAGTTAGGTCGTATGCACAGTTAGTGAGCTCCCGCCTGTGGAAATCTCAGACTGTTGAAAAGAAAGGTATACTGAGGTGAAACAAAGAGCACTTCCTGGTTCAGAGTTCAGCTCTTTGCTTTATCGTAGCAAATGAGAGATTTAAGTTTGTCACAATATGATCTTAAAATTCAACACAATTAAAAGAAAATGTTGTAAAATGTGTACTAAATGTTTGTATGATCATCTGATATGAAATCAAATGCTCAAACAAAAAAAACAAAAAAAAGCTAACCTGACAGAATTCCCTTAAGACGAGGGTCATGTGACACATTTATTTTATGTTTGGTGAACTCAAAACTTTTATGTTTCTGTGTTGTGTTAAACTAAAAGTTTTGAGTGCAAGCTGTTTGAAAAAATGTTCAAGTTGAGCGAGTGATACACTACACTGCCTCACTACTTCATTATGAGCAAATGATTTTTGAGGTCAGTTTAAGATTGTGACCGTCTGGAGCTGAATCACTCAACTTTCTAAAGCTGCGCTCTTCCAGCCCTCTAATGACTGGTTTATGCAACAGGATCCTTCCTGTCAGTTATTGGCGAGATATTTCATGTTGGCATATTTCATGCTGGTAACTGTGTGTCATACTTGAGGAGCAAACTTAAGGTGCTTTGTGCAACTGGCCTCTGGGATTTAAGGTTGTAGTGGTCCCATAAGAGTCTCCCATCAGAAGTCAGGACAAACTGGAAAGCTCTAACACAAAGCTTATGAAAGGAAATCCTGTTGTGGCTAACTTCTTACACATAAACACAGCAGCTGGATTTATATTTAAATATTGGAAGTCCCAAACAAATAAATAACCATTAACTAACATCACAGTGACTGAGCTTGCCAGGCAAACAGACGGGCACATTTCTGAAAATAAAAGCTCCCTACAGATTAAAGAAAAGTAAGAACCTTACCTCGACTCGTCTTTTCTCTTCGCAGCTCCACAGCCGAGCTCAAACTGAGCAGATTTGTGTTTTTGCTTGTGTAAATGGTCCAATTTGTCCTAAAGTCAGGTTGGAGTTTGTTACCTTCCAGGCTCAGCGCCAGGTACAGCAACACGTCAGGTTCTGCCTGTTAAATATAAAGGAAAAAAAGTATTCTCGCTTTTATTGATCTCTGATTCAAAAGAGGCCAAAACAAATATTTTCTGTCTTTTCTTAAAGTCCAGTCAGACAGTCAGCTGTCTGTCCGCTCATTCTTTATGCGTCCTTTATTCCCTCCAGTCAGCAGTTTAAACCTGCATCACAACAGACAGGCTCCTGGGTTGTGTTGTTAAAGGAACAGTTCACCCAAAGACAATATAAATTATATACAATACTCAAAGCTCTCTGTGGTCCCAGTAAAAGTTTCTTTCAAATGGCATTAAGGAGAGCAGAGCATCTGAAAAATAAAATCATATCGGTCCAAAAAAAGAGAACAAAAAAAGGTTATAAACCATCGGGAAAAATTCCTGTGCAGCATTATCATACTGTCTCGTACCCATCTGTGGGCTCAAGGAAATCCAACACAGTCAGTCGGTCTTTGTAGAGTAAGGACACCCAGGCTGGTAACTTTGCTTACATTGTCATGTGGTGGTTTCTGCCAAACCATTCCAACTCCGACCTCGTCACGTATCAACGTTTGGTCATTCACTTTCCACATCAAGATATGACGTGCACAACCCGGTCTCTGCCACTTGGGCAGTGACTTCCGGCGTCAGACACAGACGAGAAAAGCCTTCCTTTAACGTTGGCATGACACCTGGCCGGTCGTCGTCATAGTTTAACATTGCCTGGCTGCATGAGGGAGAAACCCAACGGTACAAGAATGAAATTTAAGGCAGCGAAAGTCAGAGTGAGGCGGGCGCAAACTGATGTTGTTTTCCTTCAACAACAAACACACATGGCTACGTTTTCCCAACACACGAACGTGGTTGGGTTTAGGAAAAAAGAACAGGGTTCGGCTTTACAGACTTAGGGACAGTGAACACTGATCTCCTGTGTGAAGGTCCCTGGTTGTTGGACCCACTGACCACCACTCACACTCACCCTACTCAGACTTTTGCCCCCTTAACTTACGTTGTTGTCCCGCCGCATTTCCTCTTGATGCCATAGGGCGACCTGCCATGCATCTCATAGACATGAAAGGATGGCTTTTCCGTTGGTGTATGACATTGGAATCTTAAGCGCTATATCGTAGGCAACTGGACTTGCTTGCGGTTCTTGAAGATGTTTCACATCTCATCCAAGAGTCTTCTTCACTTCTAATAGATTGGTGTAGAGTTGCAGGCTTTAAACTCTGTGCGGATGTGGACACTTATAGAGTTGCTGAGGTCACATGTGAGTCGTTGACCCACTCTGCCATCATGAGTGTCCTTAAGGTGTGGACACACCAAACTGACATCAAAGAACTGGCGGCGACGAAAGCCAACTGTTGCGTCGTCTACGTCGCCTCATGTCGCCCTGTGTCAGTTGCATCTGAACACACTACACGGACTACATCCGACGGCCAAGTAGCACGTACGTTCTGCGCCTGCGTGAGAGAGAACGGAGTGAGAGAGTGGTACATCCTGTCAGCCGAGGGGTTTCCTATCTGTGCAGCCGAGCACCGCAGCACCTCCACGGACTATTACATCCAGACGGTCCCGGTGTTTCCTCCGCAGGCTCCACTTCACTCAGCTGCCCGATAAACCCGCTGCTTCTTCCCACTTTAACCTGAATAACAAACCAGGGCTCGGTGCTCCGGTTGGATCCAAACGGAGAGCCGGGGCTAGCTCAGAGACTAGCGGAGGCTAACTGGCTGTGCTTCCCTCCGGTCATGCTGCGGCTAACGCTCCGCTAGCCGCTCCCAGCTAGCTCCGGTTTGTTATTCAGGTTAAAGTGTGAAGAAGCAGCGGGTCTGTGGGGCAGCTGAGTGAAGTGGAGCCTGAGGAGGAAGCACCGGTTAGCCCCGGTTTCACTACAGGCAGATTCACTCGCTACAGGGGCGAGGAAATAAAACCTGAACAGCCAATCAGAGTGATCTCTCTCACCGACAAGCTCCGCCGCCGATTCAACGTGCTTAATCGATCAAAAAGCCGCTGAAGTGCGGACGGTGCGGGACACGTGGCAAAAACTAGGCCGACAGACGCTCATCGACGGCCTGACTTTGGTCAATGGCCGACCGTCGGCTTGGTGTGTCAGGGCCTTTAGGGTTAGATGGCAGTCACTGCCCAAGCGCTGGTATTAGACGACTTCTGAAAGAGGTCGGGTTGGTGCAAAAGGTGAGTCAGTTTAAAATGCCGCCAGACAGCGTCAATTTGAAACCACCACACCACCAACATAACAACATAATATAAAGAGCTGGAAAGTCCCTATAGGGTGGGAAGATCCAACAAACCACAGACACAGGAGGCTGCTATCTGCTTCCTGTATCAATGTAGAGCCAAACCATGATGTTTTTTTCTACATTTAACCACGTGCTCTTGTTGCACGAGGAAATAAATGTAACTACCAGGTGTTTTACAGACGTTGTAAGTTTATTTTCAAGGACTGTGTGCAGCTAATGAGCAGAAACTATATGTCCTTTGAAACAGAAGTGTATTTTGAAAAGACACAATGCACATTACAAGTGTAAACTGACATGGCGTCCCAGAACATCACCTGGCTCGTCATATGTAGACGTGAAAGTCTACTGACAAAACGGCGATATTTGAAGAGTTGGGATGAGAACATGTTGGATATTGCTACCCATTGAGACACACTGCTGTTAGCATGGCAAAAAACATATGCTTTGTTACAGTCATTAATAATCATTTATAGTCATTTATATGAAATAACAATATGGTTTTATGGATATAATCTATTAGTTAATTGTCATGAAAGGATATTTTTTTTGTCTTGAGTTTATTTGTTATTATTATATGTAAATATATCCTTGACAGGCCACAGGCTGCTGTTAGATTTGGCCCGTCAGTTTTTACAGTGCAGTCTCTCAGCCAGTCAGTCAGCAGCTGTGCAGCGCTGTCACACTTCATCAAAGCTCCATCACCAATGATAATGTGACCTGGCCGACTCAGCACCGCCACTCCCTGCTGCCCAGAATATTGGCAAGTGTCAGATAGCCAATAGATTTATGTATGCAAATCAGCCCGATCAATACCGTCTGCCACGGCCCGAGATCTACAACCACACCACATCGCCTGGAATATTTCCTGTCAAATAAAATCCTGTGGCAGAGCAGAGGGAGGGCAGAAAAAAAAACTTAATATGAAAGGAAAAATGATTCGGAGAAGAAGAAGAGGAGGAGAGGAAAAGTGGAGATATGATGAAGAAGGTTCGCTGTCAATGAGACGGTAGACAGCCAATCATCCGAGAGAATAAATCAGTGCAGGGCTGTCATTGGAGGAGGGAGGAGCAGTGAGAGGACACGAGGAGGTTTAACTGTCACAGTGCAAACACGTGTACGTCATCATGTCACAGTGTTTTCTTTACACAGTCTGTTTGTCTCATTTCAGCAGTGCGATCAGGTACATGGCTGCAGTTACTCCAAAGGTTACAGACAGGAAACAGAAATTGATTGTTTATCTTTTATTTTGTAAGCAGAGAAAAAAGAAGTTTTTTTCTAATGTTATGCAGTTGACCAAATGTTAACTGATGTGAGACAAACAGTGTCGCTACAGTCTCTACTGAAAGGTGCAAAACTACATACTGTGCCTCAAAAAGTTCGGTTTGTATTGTGCATAGGTGTTATAATATTTCTACATGTTTATATACGTATATGTTTTTATTGTGTTGGTGTTGCTGTAACTTTTTCTCCCTCGAAAAAAAACATTTGTTGATCTCAGCATGACTTACCTGGTTCAAAATGAGTTAGATAAAATTTGAAAAATACATAAACAGAGAGGGGGCGGCATGGTGGTATGGTGGTTAGCACTCTCACCTCACAGCAAGAGGGTTGCCAGTTCGATCCCAGGCATGGGAGCCCTTCTGTGCAGAGTTTGCATGTTCTCCCTGTGTCAGTGTGGGTTTCCTCCAGGTGCTCCAGCTTCCTCCCACAGTCCAAAGACATGCAGGTTAATTGGTGACTCTAAATTGTCCGTAGGTGTGAATGTGAGTGTGAATGGTTGTCTGTCTCTATGTGTCAGCCCTGTGATAGTCTGGTGACCTGTCCAGGGTGAACCCTGCCTCTCACCCGATGTCAGTTGGGATAGGCTCCAGCCCCCCCACGACCCTCAAGAGGATGAAGCGGTTAGAAGATGAATGAATGAATGAATAAACAGAGAGGGATGTATTTTTTTCTATTTTTATGAATTAAATATGAAACCTTTTGCATTAATTATCAAGTTGCATATTTTCAAAGTCGTATTCAAATGTAATATTTTTTGGTTATTATCCTAACTCATATCTGACTGGAATGGTCCAATCAATGGTGCAAAATACAAACTGTATTTCAGAAATTTATACAGTTTATTCACATTCAGTATTTAATAATATGTATCTTTTATTCTTGTGAATTAAAAATGTTATCTTTTACATTAATTATCAAATAATATAATTTCAAACAATGTATTCATATACAATATTTTTTGGTTATTATTCTTACTCAAATCTGACTGGAAAAGTTTGACTTTATATGACAAAAACCTACCAAAAAAATATTTTAATTTAATAAACAACTTAATAAGTTGATTTTTAAAATGACGACGACCAATGAATTTTTTGCAGTATGAATTTTTCCTGTTAAATTGTTATACATTTAATATTTTAATGTCATATGTATGGTTTTTCTGTGTGTGTGTGTGTGTGTCTCGTGAAATGTTGATGCTGTATCTGTATTAGCAGTATTAGTGTAAACATTAAAAAGATATTGCAATATTGAATACAAACCTAAAGAAAATAATGTGATTTTCTTTCCTGAAATGTTTTGAAAACATAAATAATCCCTTTAGTATAATAATTTCATTTAAACTCTTGATTTGTGATTTTTTTTATTTTATTTAGTTGAGCATATAAAATGCAACCTTTTAATCTCTTTTATAGTCATGAAAATAAATAAATAAATAAATACATTTTAAAAACAAATACATACTGACATAATTGTAAAGCAAAGCATCAATAATTATTTTAGCCATAAAATTATTTATTTATTTTTATGATATAAAGCACTTTGAGTTGTTCTTGCTGTATGAACTGTGCTTTACAAATAATAATAATATCATTATTATCATTGACGATATTCTGACTGAACTTTTGTGAATGTGGTTTTGATGCTTTAAAGCATTTCAGGTAATGTGT
This sequence comes from Epinephelus moara, assembly GCF_006386435.1. Classification (NCBI taxonomy): domain Eukaryota; kingdom Metazoa; phylum Chordata; class Actinopteri; order Perciformes; family Serranidae; genus Epinephelus; species Epinephelus moara. Next base: position 43,241,531 of record NC_065513.1, read on the forward strand.
TGTAATAGAATCTTTCATTTTAAGATAACAGTGTTGATTTAAACGGAGCCGCTGCTCCTCCATCACCTCCTCCATCACCTCCTCCATCACCTCCTCCACCTTCCAGGAAAAGGCCAGACTAAGCACAAGGAGAGGGGTCGGGTGGGGGTGGGGGTGGAGAGGAGGGGGCATGTCGGTCGCCTGTCGGCGTGGCAGCAGCCGCCGTGTCACCGCCTCCCCCGTGGGAACCGCCCGTCAAACGGAAAGGTTGTGCCACATCTGCATAATCATTACCACGGCGACAGAAAGTCATTCTGGGAAACAATCAATGTTGTTTTAAGGGATCTTAAAAAAAAAACAAAAAGACAGAAAAAAAGGGTTGAAGTGTCTTAAAGAAGATCAAGTGTCTCGGCCAGACGAACGGCAGCGCTGGCAGTTTTACCAGAAGCTTCGGCGCGCCTCTGAGGTTTTTAGAGACAAACACTTGGAACCTGTTTTTCAGTAAAACACACAGAGCGAATCAGCGCTGAGCTCTGCCAGCACACCAAGGAAACACTGCACGACTTAACCTCTGTGCCGTGTGGCTGCTCTACAAAATCTGAAATAACACAGTGTTCTATTACAGCTTCTGGTCTATTGGTATTATGTTGTGTCTCTTTTATATTCATACGTACAGTAGACCTATAAATCAACATGTTTAAGGGTGCTCTCACACCTGCCCTGTTTGATTCGGTTCAGTCGAACTCATGCTGATTTACCCCCTCAGTGCGGTTCATTTGTGCAGGTGTGAACACAGCAATCACACTCAGGTGTGCACCAAAACAACCAGACTGAGACCTTCTTGAAGAGGTGGTCTCAGTCTGGTTCCAAAGGAACTTTGGTGCGGTTGGTTTGTGGTGAGAAGGTGTTCCGACCTGGATGTGAAGCAACTGCAGTCACATGACACATTGTTTGGGTTAAACATGAGCATGTTACAGTCCTGGAGGATTATTAATGTGCACCTCCTCCTGTACTGCCTTAATATGCACATTCAGCACATCCAATGCATCAAAACATTGTTTTCTAGTTGGAGCCGCGCCTCGTTTTCAAACTGTATGGTTTGACTAAAATGAACAATGACAGCAATATAGTCCACGATGAGCAGCGCTAAAATCAACCTGCGTAGTTGTCCCTCCATTGTGACATTAGAAAGTGTCACATTTATCTTGCAAGTGTACTCTTCTTCAACGTTTGCTTTACTTCCTGGATTTTTCCCACATGGAAATTCTGACCAATCAAGAGCAGCTTTCTCACACAAGGCATTTGATCTGGTCCTCTTGTAAATGTTGCCGTGAGAACACGAACCAACTCTAGGCAATTATACAACTTTGGAACAACATGAGTCCCTGATTCAGACCAGAGGAGACCACTCTAGGGCTGACAGCAGCCTGACCAAACCTTTAGCATCTGCGTAACATTTTGATCCAGTCCAGGTCACATCCAGGCCAATACATTTGTGCCTTAGAGGTTCAGTGTGCAGGCTTTAAGGGGATATTTTGGCAGAAATGGAATACAGAATAATAAGTATGTTTTCTTTAGTGTATAATCTGAAAAAAAGAATCCTTGTGTTTCGTTACCTTTAAATGAGCCGTTTATATCTACATGAGGAGCAGGTCCTGGTCTATGGCGATCACAAAGTTCAACACCATGTTTCTACTGTAGCCCAGAGCAGACAAACCAAACACTGGTTCAATAAAACCTGATTGACGTTTTCACAGAGTTCGAACACATGAGCTTGGCCAGGAACAAGGAGGTTTGTGAGACAGCTGGTGAAGAGACAGATCAGCCCAGACGGCCGATAGAAACATGGATGGATATCTTGACAGTCCACTGACACGCCGGCCCACCGAGATTTGTTCGGGTAAGCCAGATGGCCAGCACATCAATGTTTTCATAAGGCTGTATTCTTTAACGGTTATGTCCAAATTAAAATATGTACTTGCTAAAAGTCTAGTGTGTGGGATTTAGTGCCATCTAGTGGTGAGGTTGCAGACTTCAACTGACTGAAACTTCTCCTGTGTTGTGCCAAGAACTACGAGGAGAACTACAATGGCTGACAATGCGAAGAGCCCCATCTAAAGCCAATATTTGGTTTGTCTGTTGTGGGCTACTGTACTACTACTACTCTGTGGAAGAGAACCCGTTACGTATGGACTGAACAGCTCATTTTAAGGTAACGAAAACACAACGATTCTTAGTTTCAGATGATTATACACTTAAGAAATCGTAGTATTTTCTGTTTCTGACAATATGTCCCATGAAATGCAACACACTGGACCTTTAACTGCAAACTGAACCCTGTATTCTTTAACTGTTGTGTCCTATCTGAACTCTTTAATCTCCTAACTAAATGCTCTGTGTTTTTAAAAACAAGATAAAAGGAGGACATGAGGAGTGAAAAGGAAGGTATGAGTAAGAAGAGGAAGAGGAGGAGGAGTAAGAAAAACAAGAGCGCTGAGATGAGGAGGAGTGAGGAAGAGAAAGGAAAAACAACAGCTATGTGACAAGAAAGAGGAGATGAAGAGAGGAGACAAAAAGGAGGAAGATGAAAGAAGAGCGGAGGGGGAAAGAAGTGAGAAGGAGACAGGAGGTAAAGGATGGTGATGAAGAAGCAAAGGGAAGAAGTTGAAAAAAAGAGGAGGGAAGGAGGAGAAAGGAGAGGAAGGAGAGGGTCCTCCTCTATCAGCAGATAAGAGGCAGAAATGGATGAATCCTATTGGCCGGCGAGCCTCTTCCAGCCTCTTATCTCCTCGCCTTCATGAACTCAGGACACATTTCATAGAAATTTGCGAAATCAGGAAAGCTGGGTATCGTGTCATCTATCACCGGGCGACACCGGCCCATACATCCTCCCGGCTTCACAATAAAAGCCACAATTGACACTTTTTGGGGGGGTTCTTAACAATTATATGCTGCAGCAGCTACACGGCAGCTTTGGGTTTCTTGTTTGTTGTTTTCAAGGTCAAACAAACCTGGGTTGAATTAAGGACTTCCAGACGGCTTTAAAAACGACCAAAGTCTCTTATAAATCAGCCGCTCTCTGTCTGTGAACCATGTGTTGAGGAGGAAAGTTTGACTCTGGTTGTTTCTGATGCATCAAATGAGATCAAATATGACAGAAGGTTTGAGCTGGAGAGAAGAGAACGGACAAAAGGACGGTGTGGGAACGACAGCACAGAAACGTTCTCAAACAGAACCCTGAAACAACGCTGTTTGAGCTAATGAACACTTTGTGCACACAGATTAGAGACAGGAATCATGACTGTACATGGAAACATTACAAGAGGAGTGATGGGTGAGAGGGAAAGAAAAAGAGGAACAAAGCGAAGGCCTGAGAAAACAAAGTTACACATTACCAAGACTTCATTTTTGTAGTGTGTGTGAATAATTGGGGTGTTCTAGGTTAGGCACCTTAGTTCTAGGGTTACGGTCAGAGGCGACCCCAGAAGTTCTTCATAAGATGGGGCCACTTAAAATCTTGGGGTGGGACACCGTGAATTTCGGGAATTCTGCTACACTGTTGTACTGAAAACTATGCCAATATGGAGAGTTAATAATTGCATACTGATGTACTTTGGGTTCTTATGTTATAGGTACTAATTATCAGATGTGTTTAGACTAATACTAGTACAATTAACATTTTGAATTTTACAAGAATTCTGCTGTAATGTGTTATTTCTCTATATAGGTTATTTGATCCATTGTTCGTCAAATAGACTGGTTTTCCTTTTACTTAAAATACAAACACAGCTTTAATTTGACGGAGTGATTGTAAGGAAGAAAACTGGGAATAAGCCTTCTGAAAGTCAGGGGAGACTTGTGTTTACCCACAGAACCCATTTTTATTCAAGTATCTTAAAGGGATAGTGCACCCAAAAATGAAAATTCAGCCATTATCTACTCACCCATATGCCGAGGGAGGATCCAAGGGGAGAGGAGGTAGCAACACAACTCCACCTAATAAAGCAAGCGCACACACGTGGGTGCGGTGCACAGAGAGGCAGTCAGAGCTACAGGCTACAATGAGGCTAAAAACAGAGTTCAAATGAGGTTTTTCCAAACAACTTTTTATGTCGGGGCTTCAGGACACTTGGATCACTACCAGACGTTGCGCTAGACTTTTTCGTCGCCGGTCATTTTGACCGACAGGGTCATAAAAATCCGGTCATAATCATTTTAATTTTCGTTTTTAAATGATAATAAAGATATTCAAAGACATTTAGTTGTCATTCGTTCGTTTTTAATAAATCCAACAAGCATGTTATAAAGTGTGCATTAATAAGGACATGAACGAAAAGATGAACAGACGACCACACACCCGTACCATTAGGCTTCGCCCTGGACACACCGGACGGCACTAACGCGTCACTAACGTGTCCGGTGTGTCCAGGGCGTTATGTAGTTATGTCTGTAGGCTCGGTGACACAAAATTAAAATTGTAATGAACTGATTATGGTATTGAAAAATGTGTTCGGTTATGCACTGTTGTGTTATTTTAAATTAAAAACACGGTATTTTCTCCTCACGTTCCTCAGTGCGTGCTGTTGTTATTTTATTTTGAAAATTGGCCGGATTCTCTCGTCTTTTCTGTGTCCGACTTCCTGTTTGGTACGATCCGCTCGATCCAGCTTGACAGAAGCGCTCACGGCTCCCGTGAAAAATAGACCAGACGCCGAACTGAAGCGCTGCCTCCGCGGGCGCTCCGCTCTGCTCAGCGGCCTGTGGATAGGTTACCAGATAGGTTAACATGGGCGCTGATTGAAAACTGCCTCTGCTGCTGGGCGCCGTGCCTTGGTTCCGCGTCCGGTGTGTCCAGGGCGTTATGTCAACAACGCTACATGAAGCAGATGAATGACCTTTTCTCTGCAGTGTGAAAACGGCAGCCACTTAAACCACTGACTGTGCACTCCGCCGCCAAGTGGGCAGGGGTGGTAATTGCAACCGGTCAAAATGACCGACGGCCTTCAGATTTTCTGGTCATTGTTGTATAAAAAACGGTCAATGACCGAGAATATCCGGTTAACGCGACCCCTGATCACTACGGACGAGCAGTATGGAGATATTTTGTGGTTTCAATTATGTGTTTTTGGATGTTTGAATCTGGGGAGCTGTAGCTCTGACTGCCAATGTGTGCACCGCACCCACGTGTGTGCGCTTGCTTTATTAGGTGGAGTTGTGTTGCTACCTCCTCTCCCCTTGGATCTCTGCAAGTGATGTGAGGACTCTAAAACTTCACCTGAGCCTCCCTCGGCATATGGGTGAGTAGATAATGGCTGAATTTTCATTTTTGGGTGCACTATCCCTTTAAGATGAGAGTTGAAGGAACCCATTTGACAGAAGCCATGCCAGTTGTTCCCTCGCCAAAATTTAGCCGGAAAGGACTTTCGCTCTGCCGCGCAGTAATCGCGTTCCCCCTAAAAAAGCAAAGCATTTTTAAAGGCGGTTGCTTCCGCTGTGGTCCATGTCTGTGATGCCAAGCACGTGCTCATTGAACACTGGCAGAAGTGCAAGCTAGCTTGTCGTTGCATACTTTTAGCAAGACAACAGAAGTCACTGAAGTGACCAAAGATTAATGCATATTGGCAATTTCCCAGTCATCTGAAGTTTGGTGGAAATGTTATCCCAGGCCCAGTTTTTCTTTTGGGTGTCCTTAAAACTCCGGGTATTCGGACACCAACATTAAAAGCTCCTCCATCTTGACTTCTCTCTACTTCCATGATACCCGTGGTCTGATCCACCATGCTGGCGCCAACCATCAGAAGTTAAGCAGGGTGACTTCAGCGCAGCAGTGGTCAGTGTCTTTCCCAAGTAGACTTCGACCAACACATCCTCACTCCGACCTCGTCACATGTCCACGTTTGGTCATGGACTTTCCACGTCCACATATGACGTCCAGGGTACCCTGGGTGTGTTGGTTGTTGACGTTCAGGGACGCCGTGTCAACTTCAGCCTGTTACATGCATTGTCTGTTTTCAAAATATACCTCTGTTTTCACAGGAAATGTACAGTTTGCATACAGTCTCTTTCAAAATAAAAGCTCTATGTCGGTACAACACTGCAATTTTTTTTTTCCTTTAACAACAATGTGACATGGTTACATTTTGCCAACACACGCATGTGGTAAGGTTTAGGCAACGAGCTGGAGTATCGTCCTGTGACATTTAGATCCACTGTTTGGACAGTTAGTCACAGAGACAATGGACAGAAAGATTAGTGGATCAGATGGAAACTGTGTGTCTGTGGAAACATGTCAAGCAGTCATTTATGACAGCATCACCAAAATGTGTTGATTAGTGGAACAAGACGAAGATAAGTCCTTCTCACAGTCTTTAAGCAGCTTCTCACAGCAGAATCAGGTTTTGCTGAAACAATAACTGATGCTAAGTCCATTCATTGTGGCTGCCCCGTATTAATGATCACAAGCTGCAGTTGTTCAGGAATTATCAACTGCTCCAGCAGTTGAGCGCTCCACCGATGGATGGACCTCCAGCGCTACAGAAAGCTACTTAACAGTGACAGCCCACAACATCACTCCCAAGTGGGAAATGAAAAGTCCGTTCCTGCAAACTCAGCCCGTTTATGAACAGCATCAGAGCACACATCTGGCAGAGAAACTAAAGGAGGAAGTATCAGAGTGGAAACTGAAGAAACCAGGGACAAGTACTGCAATCATGACCGACAAAAAACATTGTCAGTGCTTTCTGTGAAGCTTGACTGGGTCCAACAGAAGGATGCTTTGAGCTCACTATACATTTAGCATCAAGGGAAGAGAAACAAGTGCCCAGACTCCTCGGAAGAATCAGACAGGTTGCGTCCTCTTCCACCTCAGAACTGCTGCACGTTTTGGAGAAGAAGCAGGTGATCCTGAAGAAACTAAAACACATCCTCATTCATGACTTTCCAACACGCTTAAACTCCAGTAATGACATGATGGAGCGTTCGTTGGAACTTGGAGAAAGCGATCGACAACAAAGACGTTCATGTGTCTGATCAGGATGTGATCGAGGTCCTAGCACACCTTCAGTTCCAATGATTCTACCTCTCAAAAAGATCATCCTGAAATCCACAGAACCGAATGCTGGAGACAAGGACGCCATTTCCCTCAACTGCAGCCCTCTTGCATTGTCAGTCAAAGTATCCTCATCTTGCAAAGTTAGCAAATGCTTCCTTTTTGTACCAACTACCTCTGTCCCAGCCCGAGGGTGTTTTTAACAGCTGGAGACACATCTGCTGTCTCTCCAAACTTTGTGGATGATCTAATTTTTCTGAAAATAGAGGAGTAAAACTTGGTTGACTTTGCTTACACTTGACCTCAATGTTAGAAGCTAAAAGTGCACTGCTAGCTTTAGTTATAAGTATACAGGTCAGAGTCTAACGATGTAGCATTCCTGACATTTGTCTAATATAAGTTTGTTATTAATTTTCTATGCCAGTATTTGAGTGCCTTAACTCTTACAATAAGACTGTAAGACGGCAGTTATGGTGGTCATGTACCATTCGGAAGGTCGGTAGTTTGATCCCTGGCACTTTGAAGTGTCAAAGCAACCCGGTCTCACTCCGAAGCTGTCAAAAACTGCTGCTTGGTCAGTGACTTCCAGCATCAACTTCAGCCTGTTACATGCATTGTCTGTTTTCAAAATACACTTCCGTTTTCACAGGAAATGTACAGTTTGCATACAGTCTCTTTCAAAATAAAAGCACTACGTCACTACAACACCACAAATTGATGTTTTTTTTTCCTTCAACAACACACACATGTGGTTAGGTTGAGGAAAAAAGAACAGGGTTTGGCTTTACAGTCTTAAAGGAAGCAAACACAGGCTCCCAGGTGAAAGTCAGTGGTTGTTGGACCCATTGACCACCCTTCCCACTTGCCGTGCTTTAACTGTAATTGTTGCCCCGCTGTGTTTCCCCCTGATGCTGCCAGCTGCTGTTAAACAACAATGCCGACCGACTGCACATCATGCCAACATGAAAGGATGCCTTTTTTTTGGTGTCTGACACTGGAAGTTGCTGACCAGGCGCCGGTTTTCAGCGACTTCAGAGTGAGACCGGGTTGGTAAAAATGCAAAGGCGGCATAAAGAAGGGACATCATAGCGGCCCTATAGCGCCATCTCTGTGTAAAAAGGGCTCTAGTTTCATGTGAGCTCATGTGGGTTTGACACCCTTTGGTTTATTTGAATTTAAGTATTTATTCATGTTGTCTGTCTGTAACTCAGTGTGCACGGGACATGAAATGCTGCATGTTCCGAACGTTTTTTCACAAATATACTTCTGAGTATTTCTGTGTGTGTGCAACCAGTAAAGTTTGAATTAAGTCCTGTATGGCATCTCAGATGTCCGTGTGTGTGTGTGTGTGTGTGTGTGTGGCAGCACTGTGCATGACAAACTGGTCCAATTTCAGGCGTGTCGCGGCGGCCGGCTGATATTTGTCTCACAGGCGTTGTTGTTGTTGTTGCGGCCCTTCCTTCCTCCTCCTCCTCCTCCTCTTTTTAGTTTCCCCTCAGATTTGAATCGGCAGGGGGGCCGCGGTCTGTTCCCCCTCTGACAGCGCAGAAATAATTACAGTACAACCTTCCCCCCTCGCTCGCTGTTATATTAGCCCTCTTATCAGGCTGCTGAGGGGGGTAGTTGATCAACTAAGGTCACTGTATCCTGACCACAGCACAACAGCTACACCGCCATTTGGAGATATGATAAATAAAAGCCGGGGGTTACGCTGCAACAACACTGTTATCTGCTACAGAGTGCTTTTTGTTTCATTCTCTTCCCTCCCCACACCTCGTCTGTGTTCTCCGGAGAAAAGAGGAGAAAGTTAAAGTAGCCGATGGAGAGAATATGGAAACCTGAGAACGCCTGGTGAAAATGATGAGCTGAAATAATAAATACCTCGGCACGATTTTGAAGCTTAAACAGAGAAGCTGCACTTTGTGCTGCGTTTTATTTATTTCCTGACCGTGCAGTGATAGCGTGAGAGGTTAGGAGGGGGCCGGCTGTGGTTGTAAATGCAGCTACATTATTCTAAAAACGGGTCGGAGACAGCAGCGCTGGTGTGAGCGGAGATAATAGATGCACCTACATTATCCTGAAGTGGCGGGGAAATTGAGGGGTTAGGAGGGTGAGCAGAACAGATGTGCCTACATTATTCTAAAGCCAGATTGATAGCGACGGGGGGTCGAGACGCAGAGTGTAAAAATAAATACATCTCCATTATACTGGAGTCATGTGAGAGCGAGAGGTTAGAGTGAGCGGGGAAAACAGATGCAGATGCATTATTCTGGAGTCAAAGTGAAAATTTTAGAGGTGGAGGTGAAGCTGGAAAAGTGGATGCACCATTACTCTTCAGTTTAAGTGACAGTGGGAGGTTAAGGATGCAGGTTTACCTACATTATTCTCAACCTGAAAGAGACAGGAAGAGCACAGTGTGAATGCTGCTGTGTTCAGGAGGAGGGGAGGACTTAGAGGGTGAACTACAGCCTGATATATAAGAGCAAAGGCCACAAGGACTCAGGTTTTATTCACATTCATGGGAGAAAATCAAATATTTGATCTTGATACCCGAAATTCATAACTGAGGAAAAACCTTGTTCTTCTGCAGGAGGTGTTTGTAAAATGCAGCCTTACAATCTGTTGCTAGTTAGTGAATAAAAGCCCCCAAACCATCCATCGGGATGGGAAAAAAAATCGTGATAAAGATCAGGCTGTTTGCTGATTTTTAACAACACAACGGCCTTAGGGCTCATTAAAGCGGGATTTATACTGACTTACTTATACCTATGCATGTTTCCTACGCCGTTGTGAGCATTCATACTCATGCGGTGATGTGTCTGTGTCACTCTGCAGTTACACCTCCAAAGTAGTAGTCTGCGGTGGGGTTTCTGTGAAGTGCTGTAAAGTTTAGTTGATTCAAAACACACATTAAACACACATTAAACATGGCTTCATAGAGACAGTGTCAAACACAAATCAGCTTCACTATAACTCGCAGCATTCACAGACAAACACATTTTCCCCACAAATACAACATGCTAACATTATTAGCACAAGTCTATGGCATTTTACATTGTATAAATTAGCCTAGCAGCTAGCAGACTTTTCCTTTCCTCATATGAAGCCAGGGACAACAGCAACATTTAACAAAGGTAATGTTACAAAATTCAGCTCCATTACAACTCACAAGGTTCACTGACAAAACAACTGTCCAATATAACATGCTAACGTTATTACCTTTTGTTGCCTGTAGCCTTTGACTCCGCCCTCTAGTGCCATCTGTTGGATCTATCTGTCCTGACATAAAGGACACATGGTAGTATGTAGGCAGTGACATTAACAACGATTGGGTTATCTATTTATGTACGTAAAGGGAGAATAAATGAGCCCTTAGGGCCGTTTCATAGTTGACACAAAGGCACGCAGACACTTTTTTTGATACGCGACGCAGCAACGCGTGTAATACCATGCGTTGCCAGCAGGGGTGATAATGAAAGCGACATACTTGAAATTAACCACTTTTTGTTATTCACAGAAGAAGCAGGTATGAAATATGGCGGGTGAGGAGGAAAAACTTTGCAAACTCGTACGGGCACACCCCCATTTATATGACAGTTCTAGTGCCCTGCACTCTGATAAAATAGCAGTACTAGCTAGCCGGAATGTACTGGTGACTCTGCTACCACCTATTGCGTGAGCGATGTATTGCATTTCAAGTCGCCCACGTTGCTTGCGTTCAATGTATTGACTATGAAAGGAAGTGCATTGCTCATGTCGCTAGCGTTGCTTGCACGCATTGCGTGCGTCGACTATGAAACGGCCCTTACAGTAACAAATCTGAGGCGCCATCTGTTTGTCACTAAAGCTCCTTTTGACACATCTGGCTTTTGTATTTAATGGAAAAGGTTACAATTTAAGTCGTAACTTTAAGGCTAATAACTTGCTTGGTGGTTGCAGCAGCAGACTAACGTTACTTCATAGTAATATGGCAAAATAAAAATTCTAGGATCATTTTGTATATTTTCTGCAGCTTTTACTGCTGAATCATACAGAGCATCAACCAACAATCCAACAGTAACTTGATGAAAGTAAAAATGCTTTTAAAATATTTTGCAAAATATTTGATTGGACGCAATTAATCAATATTTGGTCAATATCCACTCATTCAAAAACTGTGACAACTCTGCACACTGTGTGTCAGTCAGCATGAGCACATATAATTACAACAAGGCACTGTTTAAGCTTATAGTCTCAAAGATAACACTTGCCTCAACTGGTGCTGCTGCAGTGTGAAAGATGGAAGCTCAACAGGGACAAAAATATGTGAAAGATCACAAAGAACAGTAGGATATGTTCTGGGATTCAATTTGGGATAATTGCAGTTATGTTCATCCCTTTGACATTTGTAAAATAAAAATTAAAACTGATGTTCATGATGACGAACTCTGTTAGAGAGGAGCTGATTTAACTCTGGTCACGAGTCTAGTTTGTGTTGGTGTGCTGCACTGAATGGTGTTATAGACTCTTACTCTGTCTTTCTTACACACACACACACACACACACACACACACACACACACACACACACACACACACACACAGGGACTAAATATTGCTCTGGAGTCTCTTAATAAAGTCAGATGTGAATTTGTTCGTCTTCCACAGAAACCTGCAGCGTGAATATGACAGCTAGTCGATGCTGTGACAGCCACAATGCAAAGTAACGCACAGCCCACTTTCTGACAGCACTCTGCCTATATGCTCAGTGTGTGTGTGTGTGTGTGTGTGTGTGTGTGCAGGGCTGATGTGAAGCCTCCTGACAGTCCGTGTGAATCTCTTCCAGTCTCTGATTATCACTTTGAGCTTCTGACAGTCCGACTCGTTGGATTTAAAAAAATGAAATAAAATTAGAGCTGGATAAGAGACACATGTCTCACACAAACACACAGGTGAGGACGGTGACGGAGGACAGGTGATAGGTGACAGGACATGTGCGCAGCTCAGGATTGGCTGCCTGTAGGTGAAACTGCATATTATGGAGGTCAATCTGGTCTTTGAACACCTCTGAACTACATCTGCAGGGAGCATTAAATATGGACAGAGCAACCAATACACCAAGTGTTGCATATCAAGTTAGACAGATAATAACAACTCATCCGTTATAAAGAGAAACATAAAAGGGAAACAGGATGTCTGACAAGGTTTGGGGACAATTTACTGCATTTGTGAGAGACCTATCAGATGATGAAGAGAAAGAATGAGTGCTCCATGATAGAGAACTTGCAATATGGTTATTTTAAACTAAATTTTTGTGAAGATAATGAAATAATATTCACATGCTTTTAGGATTTATGCATGTCTAAAATATGACTTTATGTCTGAGAGGTTGTTTCTTTGTGTTCAGTGGTGCCTCACCGTGTGCTTTGACTGACGAGGCACCATCTGTTTTATATGTACCTACACATGTACGTATAAAGAATATTTTTTTGAAAGAAAATATGGACAAAGCAAAATTTTTCAGGCATAATTTAGCCATTAAAATATCTTAAACTGTATCTGTGTTATTTCAGTTTTGCTATGTGAAGCACTTTGGGCTGCATGTGTGTATGAAGGGTGCTGTATGAATAAAGCCAGGGGTGTAAATATAGACAGTGCAGGCAGTGTGGCTGTGCAGGGGCCCCTGGGCTGGAGGGGCCCAATGCCACCTGGAAATACGCCCGTGTTCAAAAAAGAACTTAAATTAAATCAAAAATGGTGCGATTTTCTATACATGCCCTGAAAAAGGCAAAACCTATCTCCATCATGGTTTTCGGTTTTTGTAAAACAGCATCAGTCTAATATGAAATTATGCTTATTCTACAGAAACTATAAAAAAACCCAAGTTCGTTAAACTACTAATTTCCTATTTTCTCTTGTAGTTTTTGTCATATACAGATATGTAACAGTGATTTCTGGGTAATATGTGTGTTGATGCTGTCTAATATCAATTCTCAGTTTAATCATGTAACGAGATGAAATGATTTATAGCAGCTAATTTAGGTGTAAAATCTCTTTAGGCTGACAAGCTGAGCACATCTGCAAGCAGATATGACATAAATGAGGCAGGAAGGCACACTGTTGGTAAAATATATTTAGACCTAAACTGTGTGTGTGTGTGTGTGTGTGTGTGCTTCATAGCCAGTAACTAGGGCCTGTCATAATAGCGTGCACTGGGGCCCATCGTAACTCCCTTACGCCACTGAGTAAAGCTGAGTTGAGTTAAACTTTCAGTAATACTCATAATTGTCTATGTAAAATTAAATCTTACTGAATTCTTATATGATGATGATAATCAGTATTTTTAATACACTACGCTATGAGAAATGTCCCTTTAAGTAAAATTGAAACAGCATTTGAAACGTATAAATACATACACAAAGATAAATTAAAGTTAAAATAATAATAATAATAATATTAATGATAAACTGAGCAGAAGAATTTTTTTTTTTTTTAAATAGTGGGGTAATAATTATATAAACATTAATTACAGACTCTGGGTTTAAGAATAAGGCTTAAAAAGGAAGTTTTAAAAGCCTTAACTGATCACTTACCTTAATTTTTTTTTTTACAGAAGATGAGTTGAATAATCTGCATTAAATATAATAATAATAATAATAATTACCACGCAGTGCAACCACAGATGAGATACATTCCTTTATTGTAATTAAAGTTTTTAAACGTCTGCTCTGCCGCGCTGCAGGAATGTCACGTCAAAACATAAAGTTTAAAAAAATCTGCTCAGATAAAGAATTTCATCATCTGTGAAAATAACGACAAAAAAAAAAAAAAATAAAATCAACTGAAAGTTTTCAACCATTGCACATCATTAGGCGGCAAAATAAATCTGGAATAAAACATGGAATAAAATACAAAAAGGTAGCAATCAACACAGTGTTATATGATTTAAGATTGAGGAGCAGTGGAGATACGGACTGAGAAGAAGAAGAAAACAATTCCAGTTTTCATTTCTACATTTATCTAATAAGATGTCAGATTTATTTTCTCTGATAGATTCAGGATGTCGGATTTTATTCTGATAATAGTGTGCTTTAAAGTCAGCAAAATAAAATCAAGAACAGATTCTGTAAAGTAGCAGCCCTCACGCTGATCAACAGGAAGAGAGACAGTCCGAGGCTGCTCTCCGGACGGACGGACGGACGGACACACACTCTGTCACCTGACAGCCGCTCACTTCCTCCACACCTGAAACACTCTGAACTCTGGGTTCAGTTTAGTCTCCTTCAACAAGACATCCCTCATCTGCAGTGAACACAGCTTGTTAGCAACACGAGCTGCTGAAGCTAAAAATGCTAAAGATGCTAACAAGCTTGTTTTTCATTTCCTGTTAAATTGAATGAAACCAAAATATCAAAACATCAAAGTCTTCCTCTCTGAGGATGACGAGGAAGAGGAAGGAACACACTGAGGTTCTGCTCACACTGTGGGTTTACGATTGAACATGTGATCTAATATGACATCATAGAGGTTAATTTACTCTTGTACCCCTCTGGTTTAGGTCTGATGACGTCAGGAGTAATGCAGCAGAGAAACTTTGTTCCCTTTGGACACTGTGGGAAAAATCTTCAATGATGCCACAGAAATAAAAAGCTGCACTGCTCCGTTGAAATAAACCAACGCGTCTCACTCCCAACTCATCAAGTAGCGACATTTGGTCAGTGGCCCGTCAGCGTTAGACACTGTTGAACAGAGGCACACTTTAGCTGCGGTATGAGACGGTGGCTCATACTGACACTCCAGGAAACTCACGCAGCATAAATAGCGAGACAGTGAGCATAAGGCAGGGAGGAGGGGAGCTGGATGGGTCCAGTGTGAGACCAAAAGTCAGTCCAGTTATTTAAGAACAACATAGTGTGTTAGTTTGTGCACCATGCTATGCTAGTGACGTATATCATGTGATGTTACATTAGGTTAGTAATCCTCTTCTCCACGGCATAAAAAACCTGCTAACACCGGCTATCATCTGGCTTTTTAATGACTAAGGCTACAAAGGACTCTGCAGTAGTCACAGGTGTTTATCGGCTCCGATTGGCATTGATGGAAACACAACATACAGGTGAATGCGCTACTTTTAGCCCCTTAATCGGCGAGATGCAGCGACGCAGCACCACAAAATAACATCTGTCTCCGCCCAAGCGGCGCTCAAACGTTCCAAATGAGTCTGCACCAAGCTTGAAAGACAGACTGAATAACGGATAAATAAAATGAAGTCACCACAGTAGAGTCTTCACAGGCCTCCATGCTGCTTTCTACTGCTGACTAACCTGTTTCCCAGCCTGTCTGTGATGTTGAACGTGACGTCTACTCGTCTGTTGCAGAGCTGAGGTCTACTGGTAACAGGAGAGGAGTCTATCACCTATTTTAGCGGGTTTTTCCTGTTTAAAAAAACAAAAACACGTACAGGAGCTAATTTTGGTGGAAAAGGTGAACAACAAACTAATTTATTTAATGAGCTAAACTGCATGCTTTTGCTGCCTGAACGTAACAAAGTAAATCTAAAAATATGACATTTTTTACCAACGTTCTTGATTTATTTTGAAAGCGACTGCATGCATGCAGCGAGCAGAAACTGCATTTTCTTTGTAAACAGAAGTTTATTTTGAAAAGAGACGATGCACGTAACAGGCGTCAACTGACACGCCTTCCCTGAACGTCCAAAACTGACGCAGGAGGTGTACTTAGTGCGTCATACTCTGACGTGACGGGCCACTGACCAAGTGTTGGTATCTGACAAGCCGGGAGTGAGAATGTGTCGAATAAACTCAGAGTAAAGTCAAAGTGATTCTATTGAGCGAAAACCTAACTTTCCAAGTTTGGAAATGTTCAGGAGACAGCAGCAGTGAAATGAACCACAAAGTGAGATTCTTCCTTCTCGGCTCTCGTTGGCTCAGAGAGGTCAGAAACCAGAAAGCGTTGCCTTCACTTGCGATCATACAGCAACAAAAACAAAGACTCTTGTTTTGAAATGCAAGTGACGGAGGAAGTGAGGGGATCGGACAGGTGACAGGAAATACAAGACACAAAATCACAACAGGATGCAGTCAGTCGTCCTTCATCACTGACTCCAGATCAGTTTCACAGCTCACGTTCCAAACTTCAAAATAAACCTGCAGATATTCAGACTTTAAGGTTGGTTTTGGGGGTTTTAGTGGAGTTTAGTGGTTCCCATGGTTACCTGCTGTAACAAAAAGCTGTTAGAGCACTGTTAGCATAACTTCTGAGAGCGATGGATAAAAGTCCCATGATGCTGAAATGTTATTTATGGATAAAATTGGACAGGTGGTTGCAGGCGTCCTGCAGTAACATCTTCACATTCCTGGTTTCAAACACAGACACTGAGCAGAGAGAAAATCTGCTCCACCGAAAAAAAGAAAAAAAAAAAAAAATGCAAAAGTTTCAAGATCGCGTTAGGAGAGAAGTCAACTACAATTCCCAGAGATCACAGCAAAAGACGTCCAATCAAATAGCTTCAGGTTTTGTTGCCGGGCGGGACATGGCAGGGAAAATTTTAAATAAGTTCACTTTCAAGATTTTCTGAATTTGCTTCGACTTTCATCATCTTTTTAAATTTTATGGCGAGAATGTGCTTCCATGCACACAAAGACCAAACTGATGGAGGGAAATAAACATCATTTCCTTTACCTATCTGTTGTTGCTGCGGAGCATCGAGGTTTTCCTTACAAATAAACTCAAATACAAATTCACAGAGTGAGATTCCTCCGCCCACGACCACACTCACCCGTTCCCTTTGTGTCTGGTGGCAAAAATAAACAAACAAAGTGCTCAAAGTTGTAAAAACTGGCACCGTGTGTGAATCTGTTTGGAGAGGAAAGCCATCACCAGGGTCATGACTAATGCTGCGTTCATGTCGTACGGGATTATGAGCTTCTGACTTTCATGTTTATAAAAAATCCAACGCAGGAAGTTTCTTTTCTCACTTTTGAATTTTGAATTCTGACAATAGGAAGAAGGAAAAAGTACGAGGAGTGCAAAACTGTTGTTAGCATTACAGCGTTAGTGTAAAAGCATCGATCAGGAGAACAATTACTGTGGCGGGACATGAACGCAACAAGAGTTCAGCAGAGACAAAAAAAGAGGAGTAAAAGAAGCCGAAGTGTAAAGTTAAGAGTTTTCTTGCTGATGTTTTTTTACTGCAGAAAAGTCCCTTGGAGCTGATTGGCTGCCTTCACTTGTCTTCATCACTCTGGGCATAAACAGGAGGAGCAGGGTGAGCTGGGAGGACCGGTGCATTATGGGTAGTGTAGTTTGACCGGAGCCAGTCAGGACTGTCTGTTGTATGTGTGTGTGGACTCTATGAGATGGCCTTGGCCTCAGGTAAGAAGGCCTCCCAGTATTTTATCAGCTGCGGAGAAAAAAGGAAATTATTCACTTTTCATAGACGTTCATTATATTACAGTGAATTAAACCATCTTATAAATCATATTCCACTCTAATGTACTGTGGCTGCCACTAGTAAAATGAAATCATTTCATCAAACTGAACACTGTGTGCACATGATGTGTCACAAACTTCATTTTTAAATTTCAAAATCAAAGATTTCCTCTTTGAAAATGCAAAATTACTGCCAAAATGAATATTAAAAGTCAGTCACAAAAATTTTTCTGAGTACTACTTCGCACAGTAGCACTGCCACTACCAGTAAAAATGAAATTGAATGTGCATTTAAATTTATATTCAGAATTAGAATAACTTTATTGTCCACTGTAAATCACAAAGCAATTTGCAATTTGTCTTTGATGGCCTTAAAATAAGTAAAAAAAATACATAAAAAGCTACGATTCACATTATTTCATATGTGTACTTTTATATAATGTATGAATTATGTCCTTATTAAATCAGGAAATGAACTAAAATTGCCTTTTTCTTGAAGGAAATTTGACTTTAACCGATCTCACAAGAGACGTCTCAAGGATTTTTATTTTATCAGATTTAAAATGTTCAACTCTTAATTTGTTGAACATCATGTGCAACTAAAAATTAAATTTAAATTTGATTAAAAGATTTTAATATTTGCAGTCACTGACTTATGTCACATTTTGGGTCATCTTTGTAAGACTTTATTTTTTTGTTTTTTTAATTTACATAAGTTTATATTTAACTATTATTAACAGTATAACACAAAGTGATTATCTGACTATATAATGATGAAAACTGTGTGTGTGTGTTCCACGTTTTTCTCCTCACTGACTTGGTCAATCCATGTGAAATTTGGCACAGTGGTAGAGGGTCATGGGAGGATGTGAATGAAGCAATATTACATCAATTGACCAAAGGGGGGCGCTATAGCAACCGATTGAAATGTCAAACTTTGAATGGGCATATCTCATG
>NC_065513.1:43260280-43285050 GCF_006386435.1 Epinephelus moara
GTATGCTGTACATAATCACGGAAACTGTCAGTGTGTCATTCTGTCAGTCAGTCATTCTGTCTGTCCCATGTTTTTCTACTCACTGACGTGGTCAATCTATGTGAAACTGCACATAGGCATTGAGGACTGGCATAGGTAGAAGGTGACTAAGCTACCAATGGCTATGGACTAGTATATAAAGTCTTTGTCTTTACCTGCTGTTGTGTCTGAACCAGTGACTCCAGATATTTGATAATGATCGTTTTAAAGTCCTTCACTCTCTCTTTCTGTGCGACAAAAAAAAAGAGAAGATTTTTATACATTTATTTCAAAGCTCATTCACTCATTCATTCCCCTCTCATCCATCCATCAGATCGTCTCACCTCGAACCTGCTGACTTCTTTGCGTATGGTTTTGGAGATTTGTTCAAAGTCTCTCTCACCCTGCTGGACCTTCCCCTCCAGCTGAAACACACACAGACAAACAACACTTAGAGTTCATACATATATTTTAAAAGTTACAGAACAAACTCCTCTGTAAAAACCTTCAGAATAGAGATGTAAATCAGACTGGAAAGTTTGGTCTGTGTAAATACAACTGAACTGGGTATTTTGGCTCAGAGTCTGAGGAAAAACTCGTTTTGAGAAACAGACAGGATTGTGATGATGAGCTCTGATCTGACCAGCACTGAATTTAAACTTAATAAATAACACACGTTTCATCAGTGGTGATACTTTTAGTGTAGATGAAGTTTATTAATTGAAGTTATTGATATTTACTGAACTAACACAACAACAACCGCCGCCTGGTTACATGAGTCTTTAAAAGGCTGAAATAGTTATTAATTAGCTTAATTCACTGGTTATATGAAGCTGTCGTGGATAAAGACTCAAACTAAAGTGCTTTATGAGCCAAATGGATGCAAATTAAAACTCTGTTTGACTACATGATCTGAACGGTCACATGAAAGGGTTTGTCTGGTATTTAAGGGAAACATTTGGACCTGAAATGAAGATTTTTAACCCTAAAGTTCAGCAAAAGACTCTCAGGAAGTACAATTTGAGAGTGAGACCTTCACTGACAAACGTCTTCATGTGACTGTGGACCGTCTGACGGCAGGAACGCAACAAAACACCAAAAACAAACAAACAGCATCATGAAAATGTTCAAACGGTGATAAATATGAAAACCAAAAGGTGCAATGAGGCAAATGAAAGGTGTGAAGCAGGCAGGCAGTCAGGCAGGTGGACACAGACAGACAGACAGACACACATTCAGACAGACAGACGGACGGGGCAGGTCCTACCTCCTCAATCTCCTGGTTGCAGGAAGGCATGGCAGGGAAAATGCAACAAAATTTAAGAGGCAGGAAAAAAATGTTCAGAGCTTCCAAAATCATAGAGGAAGATCCAGAGACATGAGCAAACACTGAGGAGAAACAAAAGCACCGACTGAAAGGAAAGTCCTCCCTGAGACCCTTATATACGGACCTACAGTACTTTAATCTGTGAAGCCAACAGCCGACGACAAAACCATCTGAGCACAAAGTTGTGTTTACATGTTCTGCGATCAGATTTGTCCTCACATTAATATTTTGTTCAAGTTATATAATTTTATCAAGGCCAAGTTCTTGTACGACACTTTGAAATGAGCCATTAAATACTGATTCAAATTTGGCTGATTTATCACATTGAAAAATCATAATTTTAAAGTTTTTCTGTGTTTGTTTTATTATTTATTTATTTATTAAGCTAAAACCAGTCACGCACATGTCCGTGTGCAGACAGCAGCAGATTCAGACTCTGGCTGTAGTTCCTGTTTGGTGCCCACAGGGGGCAGTGTGGGTTAATAATCTGAACACACTGCTGTGTTTTACATCACTGAGTTACAGAAGCTGGATTTGATTCAGTGCAGAACTGCTGAGCTTTTTGTGTTTGTTTTAATTTACTGAGTCACACTGACACAGAAATAATGTGCACTAAACACAGTGATGTTCTTGTTGTTGATATCAAACTGTGAGGCCTGTCCCTGAAGGTGGAGGCTGGAGCGACATCCCTTTTCTTGTGCTGCTTTCAGATGCCTTACACAAGTATTTAAACCTCTGAACTCCGAAAGAAAAAAACTGGTGAAATGTCTTTCAAAAACATGTGGACAAAGGCAATGAGCAACTTGGTGAGAAATGTCCCAGAAATTGCAAAAAAAAATATTTGGAAGATTATTTTAAAATAGCTAAAGAAAACCTGTATTTATAATTGTCATTGTTATATATTTGAAATTTATGGTACAGAATTATTATAATTTTTTGAGCTGTTTTTCCAGGTCATTTTCTTGTTTGTTGGCTTGTTCTTAATTTTTTTTTTTAAACCTCATTTTTTTCATTAATTTTCTTGTTTTGAATTTTCACTTTTTACCAATTTCTGACAAGATTTCGTCTTTCATTATTCGTTGCCTTCTGCCCATGTTTTTGAAAGAAACCAAGCCAATCTGCTCCGGTCTGAAAAGGTTAATGAAGCATCATTAAGTTCATTTGTTAATTCAGACTTAAAACCTGTGTTTCACTTTATTTCAGTAAAGTTTCGGGGACTTTGTGTTTCCTCTGTCAGCCTTCTTCTCTCCATCACAGCGTCATGAGAAACCTAAATCATGATCCTGTCAAATAAGTCTATTTTCATGTTGCTTGCAGAGAATAAGAAGCATGACAATGACGAAATTAAACTTTATATTCATAATGAAGAAATAATAAAGTTTCACTGACATGTTTTTTTTCCTTAGATATTATAACTGATGATAAACTCTCCTGCAAATCATAAAGGTAGCCTCATATAACCAGACCTTTAACCAGCGCTGGAGAGACGTCGGCTGAGCCCATCCTAATTCTGCACCGAGGGAAAAAAACGCTCTGTGTTGTTTGTATTTCTTTAATCACAATGGTCTTGAGCGACACTGAGCTCAGGATGCAGCCATGACGCACAAACATTTTAGCGTGCATGTTTCCAGCTCTGAGGTTGTTTCACACACAGCGCCAATGGAAGTGCTGAGACTAGTTTCTCGCACTTTTGTGACGTGATTTTGGAAAAGGTGACACGCTTGTAGGCGGCCAGTGACAAGTCTGCATCCTGTGAGCCAGACGATCAGAAAGGTGATCACAGAAAGCTGAGGAGCAGCACGCAGGCTGTGAACAGTTTTGTTGTTTGCTACCTGAAAGAACATGAAGAAGAAGAGACGAGGCTGTTTTCTTATTGTTGAGGTGAAGAACATGTGGAAGGACATATTTTCTTCATAATCAGCTCAGCTTAATGTGAACCTTGACACAAAAGCTCTTCCAAACTTTTCTAAATGTTGTTCTCATGTTGTTGGGGATTTTTTGGCGGAGAGGAGGGTAACAGACAGGTTTGTGCAGAGAATTAGAAAACGTCATGACACCTACAGCAGCGAGGCAGCAGGAGAGAAGAAGAGTTTCTTCACAGGAGGATGTTCACAGATGTCTTTTCCTCAAACGAAATGTTGTGGACACAGCATTATTTGGGGTAAATACACAATGTTTGTAGCTTATATTTATCTGCACATTGGCAAATTAGCCCCATTAAAGGTGCGCCGAGTTAGCTGTTAGCAGCTCCTGCTCACAGTGTGCCCATAGATGTACAGAGAGCTGTCACTGGATTCATTTGACACTGAAGAAAACTTAAAAATGTGAAGACTGTCAGGCAGGTTCTGCAGTCATACGGAGTGTATATTTCCAAGCGGATGTTTATGGAGGTTTATTTGTGATTGACATTGAAAGTAATGACATAATAATAAAGTCTGAGTCAATATGAAGCTAAATATGGGGCAGCAGTAGCTCAGTCCATAGGGACTTGGATTGGGAACCGGAGGGTCGCCTGTTCAAGTCCCCGTCCGGACCAAAAATATGGAGCGTGGACTGGTAGCTGGAGAGGTGCCAGTTCACCTCCTGGGCACTGCCGAGGTGCCCCTGAGCAAGGCACCGAACCCCCCAACCGCTCGGAGCGCCTGTCATGGGCAGCCCACTCACTCTGACATCTCTCCACTTAGTGCATGTATAGGTCCAGTTTGTGCATGTGTGTGTTCGGACCTGTGTGTAATTGACAAACAGAGTGAAAAATTGAATTTCCCCTCAGGGGGATTAATAAAGTAAATAAAATTTAAAAAATTAAATTAAATTAAATTAAATATCATGTGTGTGTGTGTTGAGATCTGATTGAGTTATGACTCAGAGAAGAAGCAAGAATTCAGACGTAAATGGAGGCGATCACTCTTTCCCTTCAGATGATGCACTATGAATGTATCTGCAGTGTACAGAGGTCTCTCTGTAGCAGCTGTTCAGCAGGTCTCCAGCAGCAGCAGCAGCAGCCGTGTGAAGTAAAACTCTTTTTTTGGCCTCAGAAAAAGCCTCTGTGTGTTTTCTGTTGGCTGTTGTCAAGGCGTGAACCAAAACCCGACTCCTGACAGGCGGCAAAACTCTCGTCGGCTCCAAATAAATGTTGGTTGTAACTCTACTGCGATCTGTCCTCGTCTGCAGCTTCTGACAGCAGCCTCCCCCCAAAACCCCACATCTGACAGCTCCTCCGCTCTAATACCAGACCCCCAACCCACCAGCCGTGCGTGTGTGTGTATGTGTGTGTGTACGTGTGTGTGTGTTTCCTGACAGAGAGGATGAATTTGTGTGGTGACAGCTTCAACAGACGCTCTAATAAAGTACTTTTCTCCTCTCTCCTGCTCTTGTTTGTCGTACTGAGTTCATGTTTGAGTCTGCGGGCTGAGAGAAAACAAGATTTATATATAAAACAAATAAAAAGAAAAGTTTTCACATGACTGAGCCCCAAAGGTGCGCTTGTTTTCTCTGACTGGACACGCCAACAGCCTCAGAGAGGGGAGAGTGAGCAGCGTCTCACCTGATTGAGTCAAACTAGACTTTGAGCCGTGCTGTGTACAAACATCAATTATTAATATTATACGGCAGATAATCAGAGCGGCCTGTGGTGAGGGCAGGATCAGTGAATGCTATATACTGCCTTTGCCTCTATAGTGCCTGTGCAAGGACTGCTACTGCATATGATTAAGCAGTGCACTGATTGTTTTAAACATTACTAACTTATCAGTCTACATCCCTCCCTCCTTCTCTCCCTCTGTGTGTGTGTCTCACCTCTTTGATCTCGTCTTTGGCCTGCTGCAGTTTGTCCGGTTTGTTGTTGAACTGCAGTTTGGCTTCAGCTTCTCGTTTCTTCTGCAGCAGCATCTGACTGTCCTGCCACTTCTGCCACGTCTTCATACGGTGGTCAAACACACCCTGCACACACACACACACACACAGTTTAAAACACACAGAAATACCTGACTCGACTGTTCATTTACAAAAACACTTTGAACAAAGACTTGAATTTACAGTCACAAGACACATCATTTACTTATCATGGAGACAAATTAAAACAACTTAACCAAAGTGACTTTGTTTAAATTTGACTTTTCATCTGCTTTAGATGAACCCAAAAATATTCACGGCCAGTTTATCTATGAACTGCATCCTGTAACTGTACAAACGTCTGTGTTTTGTTGTTGTGTTTTCGGGATGTTTTACAGGAGCATACTGTAAATCCTGAAATGTTTTCCTCTGTTTAAACTGCGGTGAGTTTTAGCTTTATTTACTCTGTTTAGTTGATTTGTTAAATGAAACGGAGAACAATAAGTCAAACACAAAAAAGTCAAGGATGCTAACAGCTGTGTGAAATGCAGAAGTTTTAACACATAACCACGACTGAAGGAGCAGCGTGTGACACTCAGAGCATTGGTCTAGCAGCAATTTGCAGAGCAACGGCGTCATGAACAAAACCCTTTTCCACAAAATAAGCTCTGACTCTTGAACTGGTTTTGTTCAGGATTCTTGATGCTACTAGCAGCCTGTGTTTCCCCCAGTTTTGCGCAGAGCTATTGCATCATCTATGAGGAGCGTGGCACAACGCACAGTGGAGGACGGCAGACCGCACTGCACACGTGAGCTGTACTAAGTTACAGATCAGTGCCATGCAGGGACATTTTTGAGGGGCACAAGGAAGGGCAACCCTCTCATAAATATTAATAAAAAAATAAAGTTGCATACAGTGGCACATCTTTTACTGACTTACATATTTTAATGTATTTTAATCCACATACAGTCATGACAGGGCATCATCTCATCTGAACATTACTTTGAGTATCAATCACTTCATTTTCTGCTTTCTGGTGAATTTTTCTGCATCAATTTATGTTGGAAATCTCTTGATTTGTGTAAAACTAAAACAGGGTATATGCAGGAATCCTGAGGTTAATTTCAGTACCTTCTTAAGACTTTTTTAAGACCTTCCAAAAAAACCTTAAGACCTCATCGCCACTTCAGGCTGTTGTTAGCAGCAACGCATCTTTAACTTACTAAACACATAGTTGTAGTTTGCAATTAAGTCTATGGAGCACAAACATACAACAGAACTCAGATAAGATGAGAAGGAATAAAGCTTGAAAGAATAAATTAAACCAAAGGCAGGTTTATTAAAATACACCTTAGGTCATAGTAACACAGCTCTACAGCTCAACATCAGCTATTCAAGGCCACCTTGCTGAAAACAACAACCTTATGGCTAGCCCCCTGCATGTGGGATTTAGGGCTGACCCAAAAAATTCGAAGCTTCAAAGCTTCGTTCGATGGCAGGGGATTCGATTGTGGAAAAAAAAAAAAAATCAAATATTCTGCCTTTTTTTCTCCCGTTTTTTGGGGGGGACCTTGAACGCAACACTAATCATGCCGTCCGTTTACGGTTGTTTTTTCCCCTTTAGCCATATGTAACCTCAAAGAACGAGAAGTAATGTCTGTTAGGCATATAAGATTTCATGTTCCAGTTCCAGTTTGTGTTTTTAATTGATTGATTGTTTTTGGTTGGTTATTAAAAAAGAAAACATCTCCGACAAGGAAATAGAAAGCCCCACGTGCAATGAATGGAGACCTGTTATCCTGCTTGAACACAGACGACTAAATTCTTTCAACAATGTGACTCAAAATAATGATAAAATAGATTTTATTGATGTAAAATAATATGCTGATGGTGACATTTTCCACCGGTCCGCTGCGCTCTGAGTCGCGCATCTGTCTGCTTGCACTGCAGTGCGCCGAGGGTTTTAATTTTTAGTGTTAAATCAAAAGTTAAACACTACTTATCAGCAACCAGAAGTGTTTTTTTGTTTGTGAATATTTTTATCTTAATTCTAGAGTTGCAAGAAACTACCTTTTCACCTTAA
Source organism: Epinephelus moara (assembly GCF_006386435.1). Taxonomy (NCBI): domain Eukaryota; kingdom Metazoa; phylum Chordata; class Actinopteri; order Perciformes; family Serranidae; genus Epinephelus; species Epinephelus moara. The sequence goes on from NC_065513.1 coordinate 43,267,541, forward strand.
ATTGTAAGTTATTAACTTTTTGGACTTTTTTTTTGCTCAGCACCCCCCAACACACCCGATGGCAGTCCGAGTGTGTCAACCTACACATCGTTGTTTGTAATAGTCGCGAGGAGGAAAATAAATTATACATTCATGGATACTTTTTGTCAAAGCTTGAATGCCAAGAAAATTTAATATTTCATAAAATCGCGATTAAGACTTTTAAATACTTTTTAATGGCCTTAATTTTCCTACATTTGATTTATCAACTTTTAATACTTTTTAAGACCCCGCGGACACCCTGTAAAAACTTCAGGCTGCAGATGACAATTTAAAATAAAAATATGATGGAATAAAATGCAGTAAGCTGAGACTCTAGTCTTTCTGTTCCGCTTTCAAATATTTATTCTCCTGTAGATCAACTTTTTACATTTACTGTTATTCCTGCTGATGTCACTTCCGCTATGTCACAAAGACGGCGACCGTTGAACACTCAACTTTTGAACCATTTTGAGTGCGTCAGTGGTACACTGCATTTTCCCATACTATGCAGTGTGAACGCACTTGTGTGCTCAAAATATTGTGTTTAGTACAGAAGTACGCGATTTGAGACACCGTTAGTTTCATTTATTCACTACTGGGTGGCATTGTGGCGGCATGGTGGTGCAGTGTTTAGCACTGTTGCTTCACAGGAAGAGGGTTCTTGGTTCGAACCCGGGGTGGGGGATTGCAACCGCCCTTCTGTGCAGAGTTTGCATGTTCTCTCTGTGTCAGCGTGGGTTTCCTCCAGGTGCTCCAGCTTCCTCCCACAGTCCAAAGACATGCAGGTTAACTGACTCTAAATTGTCTGTAGGTGTGAATGTGAGTGTGAATGGTTGTCTGTCTCTATGTGTCAGCCCTGTGATAGTCTGGTGACCTGTCCAGGGTGAACCCTGCCTCTCACCCAGTGTCAGCTGGGATAGGCTCCTCCATGTTGAAAACGACTCACATGCTCTGAATGTCACATGGTCTGTTCGAGATTAACACACTGATTATTAGGTCACAGTTTTATCACATCACAGTTCTCAATAAAAGATGAATCCTACCACGACTTGTTTCTACTCTACTCTGGATCTCTGCTCTACTCCTCCTCTACTCTACTGACTCGTTCCTACCTGCTCTCAGGTGTTTGGCTCCAGCAGCTCAGACAGCAGGGTGGTTATTCAGCAGAACACAGTTATAGTTATTACTGGGTTTGAATAAACTTTATTGACTCCACAGAGGGGTTCATGCCTCCGTAGAGAGCTCCAAAGACTCGGTCGGCGTGTTATGGGCTTCAGAGTGAGACGTGCTCGTACCTTGACGGCGGTGATGAGGCGCACGTAGTCGCCCAGTAACTCGGAGAAGAGGTAGAAGTCTGCGTTGGCCTGGTCCTGGTGCAGCTGGTCGATCTTCTCCTCCACCTCGGCCAGCTGCGACAGAGCTCGGGACAGAGCCGTGTGGTCCTCGCTGTTCCCCAACATGGCCGCCGACTTGGCGAACTGCGCCGTGTTCACCGACAGCTCTGAGAGAGGCAGAGGAGGCGGAATTTAAGAGTCGGTGATGCAGTACGTGACAGAGGTGCGTCCCCAAATATCTCATGTTCAAAATACTTTGATGACTGTCTGTTGTAAATACCTTTCCTGTGACAGACCAGAGACTCCACGCTGGCGTGAAGTTTCCTCAGCTGAACGTCCAGATTCTCAAAATGCTGCTGCTTCTCCTCAAACCACTGACACACACAACACACACACACACACACACACACACACTGTTTTAACTAATAATCAACAGACCAGTGATCCTCTCTTCCACCTGTACATCACTTCCTCCTTATTTCATCTTTCCGTTCTTTCCTCCTCTTATTTCCATCCTTTCTTTCTTCCTCCCTTCCTGCTTCCTTAATTCATCTTTGCGTCCTTATTTCCTCCTTTCCTTCATTTCTTTTCCCCTTCCAAACTTTATTTCCATCTCCTCTCTTTCTCCCTAGTTCCTTATTTCCATGTTTCCTTTACTTCCTTCCTTCTCCCTTCCTCCCCCATCCCTACTTCCTTAGCTCATATTGGCCATCATCTCTACATCCTTACTTCCCTTTCTCCTTACTTCCTTCTGACCTTCTCCCCGCTGTTTTACTTTACCAACACTACTACTGAATACTTTATCCTTTATTTCTCCCTTCCTTGCTCCCTTCACTCCCTTCTTTCCTTCCCTCCATCATTCCCCCAACCCTCCATCTACTCTCCTTCCTCCTCTCTTATTTCCATCCTTTCTTTCTTACTCCCTAGTTCCTTATTTCCATGTTTCATTCACTTGCTTCCTTCTACCTTCCTCCCTACCTCTGGCTGTCCCTACTTCCTTGGTTCAAATTTCCTTTCCTCCTTCCTCCCCATCTTCTCTACGTCCTTATTTCCAACTGTTTTGCTTTAACAACACTACTAAGTACATTCTTCCTTCCCTGCTCCCTTCACTCCCTTCTTTCCTACAGCCTCACTGAGACCTCTTCTCTCCTCTTTCCTCTCCTTTCCCTCTTGTACGTCTTCCTTCCATTTATCATTCCCCCAACTCTCGATCTTCTCTCCCTTCACTTACCTCCATCCTCTTTCTTCATCCCTCCCCGCTTCCTTACTTCATATTTGCTTTTTATTTCCTGCTTTCCTTCTTTTTTCTCCTTCCATACCTCTGTTTTTCATCCCTTTCTCCTTATTTAATCTTTCCTTCTCCCAACCTCCCTTCTCTTTTTTAAAGCCCACTGTTTGCTATAACAACACTTTCTTTTTCATCTTGTCTTCCTTCCTCCCCTACTCCCTCCATCCCTCCTCTCCTATCTCCTTTTCCTTCTTTCTATCCACTCTTCTCCTCCTCCTCCTTCCTTCTATCATTCCTCTTCCTCCCTCCTTCACTCACAGCGTCCGACTCGTTCATCTTGATGGTCATCTTGTTGACGGCGTCTGCGGCCTTGTTGACCATTCGGAGGAGTCCGGCGCTGCTCAGAGCCTGAGTGCTGACTGCCCGCGGCAACTGGACAACAAACAAACAAACAAACAAACAAAGAGGAGGAATTTCATTGTTTGGTTTTCATTTCCTTCACTTGGTGCCATTGTTACTGTTTTTTTCTGTTGCTGCTATTTCTGTTTCATTCATCCTCTGATTTAACTTCCCCTGACTTTTACTGCTCTTAAATTTTGTTATTGAATGTTTCATTTTCTGTCACGTACTCATATTTTTTTGATTTTGAAAATCTCTCCATCTTTCACATTTGTTTTGTCTCTATTTCTCTTTGTTTCTTGTTAATCCTGTATCTTTGTATTTGTTTCTCTTTACTTCCCCTTATTTCCCCCTATTCTGTCTCTCCGTTTGACTAATTTCAAATCTTTACGCATTTGTTTTAATAATTCTCTCTCTTGCCCTTGATTTTACTTTCTTTTGCTGGCTGTTCTGTTCAGTTTCTCTTGTTTCTTTCTCTCTACCTCCACCACAGCTGTACCCCCCCCCTCCCCTGATTGTAATGTCTCCCACGTTTTAGCTCCAATCAGATTTAATGCAGCCGCTTTATGTGCCGAGCAACTTTAACAGCTGCAAAAACCAACTCAGAACCCATCCTGTCAGTCTGAAAACGCCCCGACGTCCATCTGAAAATAGGCTCATTTCTCTTCATTTTGGAAAAGTTTACTTTTTTCCCGGACATACAGGGTTTTCCTCTGACGCTGGAGCACATTTGCCCCCCTCCAATCTCATTTACTCATTTAACAGGAACGGCAGCACCAAGGTGGACGGCTCGGTCCCCGGGGCCCTCGCTGACGGAGGGACAAGGGTAAATGAGTGGAGGCGGGGGGGGTAAAAATAGCTTTCAATTGCAGCCTGGTCCCGTCCCTTCCCCCCTCCCTCCTCCTCCTCCTCCTCCTCCTCCTCCTCCTCCTCCTCCCCTGGTTGTGTTTCATTAAGCGGGCCGGACGGACCGACACGCTCGGTCAAGCGTCCGAGTGATTCATCTGTTAAATCGGTGACACGCGGCCATTTATTCTGGACCCAACAACTGCCGGCTCCTTCTCAACGCAATCCCACAAACAGTTAGCTGGGTGGCAGAGAGGGGTGATGAAGAGGAGGAGGAGGAGGAGGAGGAGGAGGACAGTTTGAGCCAACAAGACGAAATGTTACAGAGGATTTAGTCGGAGTGGACAGTAAAGTGAGGAAACAGGAAACGCCGCAGGCCCTTAAACCCTGAGGCAGTTTTTAGAGGCTCGCTGGTTTGACCTTGTCGGGACGTTTTGCTGCTTGTTGGGAAAAAGAAGAAGAAGAAAACTCAGACAGAGTTTTTTGCCTTTTTTGGGGGGTAGTTGTTTGTTTTTTGCCCCATTTGAGACAGTCCATCAGTTATTTAATCAGTCTGTGTTTGACTTCTTCTTATTATCTGATGGTATTAATGGTTCCCAGAGGATGCATCATTCGTGACCCCTGACCTTTCCACCAGTGTCACTCTGAAACATCAATTCTAGTGAAGCCGATCAACATGTACCTGGAACGTTTTTAAAACATTCTCAAAAATAAATCCCGTCCGCAGAGGCACTGTTATCAAAAAAGTCTCTGTCCAAATGAAAAGGCAAACACACAACTGACGTGCTGCCAAACCAACAGGCAGCGATAGAACACCATCACTACGGCTGCACTCTAACAGTCGACCAAACGTTAGTCGACCAGAAAGGTCTTTAGTTGGCAAAATTTCATTGGTTGAACACTAGCAGGAAAAAACAAACAAACCTGAAACTTTATGAGGAGCTGCACCTTGTCAAAATAAACCCAAACCTATATGACTGGAGCATGTGTGACTTTACTTTGAAAGGACAGCCACAGGAAGTGTCCACGCTCAGCAGTCAGACAGGAGTCAGGTTAATTTCCAGGGCTGGTACCTGCGGTTATTCCACAGGCTAGTTAATAACATGTCGGGCAGGAAATCCAAAGTGTGGGATCATTTTGAGAAGGTGAAGGACGAACCCAAGGTGATATGTAAACTCATCTTCATTGGTCGACTACAAACATGACGTATCATCTGAAACATGGAAGTAGCTACATGCCCATTAGCCCACAGCGTCATTAACAGGCGGCTCGCTCAGTGTGTGACGTGCACTTGTAGATAAAATATAGGCCTATATTAATGAAGGTTCATTAGTACGGTTTGTATTTCTCTGTAATGTAGCACAGTGTTAACAATGTTACTGATACTATTCTTTCTCACACCTTCAACTCAAACCACCAAAATATATCAGTTAATCATTACATTCATATCAGAAACATGCAGGAGACTAGTCCACTGATGGACCCTGATGAGGACTGTTGGTCCACTAGGAATATTCTTAGTCGCTGCATGTGCTTATGCTTGAGCTGAGAAATTAAGTTTGTTGACTCCAAACTTGCACGTCATGTTTTTAAAGTCACAGAGCCAAAGTGCAGTCTGCAGGTTTTGTTGATTTTCTGCAGTGAAGCACTGATGAAGAAGAAGCTTCTGACTAACAGCAGACTGTCGTCCACTGTTCAAGGCTAACTGGACTTTTAAAGGCTGTAAGAACCGCTGCTGAACCTGAATCAGGAAGCATCATTTGTTTGTTTGTTGTTTACCTCTGAACTCTCCAGAAACTGCAGGACGTCAGGATCCTTCAGCAGGATGGGATGCTTCACTGTTCTCATCAGATACCTGAAACATGAGAATGTCATTATTACTCATGACGACCAGATTCAAATCCAGAGATTTGTTGTTATTTTTCTTGTCAAAGAAAACCAGCTTTTTCTATGACATGACTGGTTGGTGTCAGCATGTAGCTTCCCTTATATTTAGTGGTTCTCAGTTGTGTGTGAAAAGCTCTAATTAAAGAGGGCTGCTGCATGTTGCAGCTCTAAAACCTACTGTAATGCTGCGTTCACAGCAACAGCTTGACCAGCCACATTATCACTGAGTCACTGTTAAAGTGTTGGTCAAACGCTTATTAAGGTCGTTACGTCATGACCGGCTTGTGTGTGTCTGATACTTGCAATAAAGCACCTCGACTGAGCATCATCTAAAGTTTGTATTTGGTCAAAAAAATATTTCTGTTTTCATCAATGTCTTAGCCCCACTTTACAATTTAACATCACATTTCACCGCCTGTGTGCACCACAATGCACAGAAATCAAACACAACGTCAGCTAAACTAAATTAATGAACACAGCACCTCAGCTGGAATCAAAAACACGATTGGCTGACGCTTCATCGTGTCATTGGAGCGCTGGAAAAGTTGAGGCTGGCTCAACTCTGCTTTGATCGCCCCTGTCAGTTTGTAGCTTTATGCCACCGGCTTCTACTGAAAATGACTTGCAGCCTGTTGCTGTGTCGCTCATAGTGTGAACACAGCGAAACAGTCAGAGGACAGAAATGTTAATAAAATGTGTTTATTCCTCAGTGTACAGTCCAAACATTCATGAATTCGTATAACTGAGGGTCTCTATCATGAAAAACAAAATATTCATGAACAATTTAAAGAAAAATTAAAGTGTGTGTGCGTGTGTGTGTGTGTGTGTCCATCAGTGTGGAGTTCTGCAGCTCTGAGCTCCATCAGCTGTCACTGACTGACCTTCCTGTCAATTAAACACCATCAGTAAAGGGCAGCAGAATGTCAGCCCCGCCCACCTCCCTGCTCTTCAGTATTCAACACACACACACACACACACACACACACACACACACACAGGAACATGTGTGTTGTGATAATGACGTATCTAATATTTGTGGTTTAACCTTTTGGCCTGTAAAGTTCTGACCAGGTTGATCTTTACCACGACTACAGCGCACGCGCACACACACACACACACACACACACACACACACACACACACACACACACACACACACACACACACACACACACACACAGGTGTAAGACAGACAAGTCAAAATGTCTGATGTCAAAAAGACAGATTAAAACTTCTGCAGCAACACAGACTGTTATCATTAAAGGTCCAGTGTGTCAGATTCAGGAGGATATAGTGACATCTAGTGGTGAGGAATGCAACCTGCAACTAGCTGAAACTTCTCCTGATCAGAATTGCTTCAGTGTTCATTGTTCAGGAGGTGTTTAGTGGGAGTTTAATTATCCACAGAGGTCTCTTCATCTCCAAATAAACAGACCAGGTGATTCGGTCTGGTAAAAACACTGAATAAAGACGTTTCAAGTAACAAATCAGTGTTTTTCCAATGCTCTTGTCGCAGAGGAGCTTCTAACTACAGTTTCTGACTGTGAAAAAGTGAATGTCCCTATCTATCTATCTATCTATCTATCTATCTATCTATCTATCTATCTATCTATCTATCTATCTAACCTTTTTTTGTAAATGCTTGGGGAAAAAAAGGCAGTGAGCTAAAAGTTTGAAATGCAACTTGTTCTCTGTGTATGACAAGAAAGATTTAAATCTTGAATCAAGTCACATAAATTCGGACGTCTGTAGTCTGAAGGTCGCCAATACACAGAGAAATATAGTTATTCTCTATTTTTTCACTGTATTACAACAATATTTGTATATTTGTATTTGTATATTTGTATAATATATTGGTACTTATTGTATTTACTGTTTGAGCTTCTAATAATAAATGATAATAAAAAAGGAGCTTTTTGGCAACTGGTATTACTACTCAGATGTCAGAGTGTCCTTGAATGCAGCACAGACGATGGCTTTAAAAAACTGTTGCAGCTCAGGACTTCATCACCAAATAATAACGATGTAACTGATGTGACCACATGTTGATTGAGCTGGATTTTTTATCAGCGGTAAACTGATTTGAACAGAAATAAACCAACGACTGCCTGAGACAGAGATCAATCTAAAAACTGAGGGTTGATTTGTTAAATATGAATTTTTCATACATTATATTTTTTCTGATCATCTTCAGCCTGAAACAAAAATAAATCCTCCAGAATCAGCACCAGAAATCTGTTTTGGTGTGGTTAATATTTCCTTGTGGTCGTACCTCTCCAGTGCCGACCTCCTCTTCTCCACAAACTCATTGGACGACTGGTCCTCCTTCCCCACCTTCACCTTGGTCATCCCTGCGGACAATGAGATGCTCATTAACATAACTGATTAACAGCCGGGTCGAGGAAGGTCACGACTAATTAACATAACACAAATGCACAGGTACGATCTGTCATCAGTGACAGCTTGCAGAGCAAATTTTGTTGCATGTTCACATTCACATAACCGTTGAAGAGTTGCCCCTGGGTCGTAGAAAGTTCTCTTAACTAATAGATGTTATTTAGTATGAAGAGTCTGTTTTGTAAATCGAGAACAAAACAGTTTATTCGTCCCTCTCCCCAGCAATGCTTTCCAGCTCCTCCTGTGGGACCCCGAGGTGTTCCCAGACCAGATGAGATATATAATCCCTCCAGTGTGTTCTGGGTCTGCCCCGAGGCCTCCTAACCACGTCAACTGCTCCCTTTTGACGCGAAAGAGCAGCAGCTCTACTCTGAGCTCCCTCGGGATGTCTGACTCCTCCCCCTATCTCTAAGGCTGAGCGCAGCCACCCCACAGAGAAAACTAATTTCAGCCGCTTGTATCGGTGACCTCATTCTTTCGGTCTCTACCCAGAGCTCATGACCATAGGTGAGGGTTGGGACCGAGATGGACCAGGAAATTGAAAGCTTTGTCTTCCGTCTCAGCTCCCTCTTCACCACAATGGTCCAGCACAGTGCTCGTACCTCTTCTGACACCAACCATCTGTCCACCTCACACTCCATTTAACCCTCAGTCATGAACAAGACCCTGACACACTTGAACTCCTTCTCTTGGGGCAGTAACTCACTCCAAACCCAGAGGGAACAACCCATCGTTCTCCTGCTGAGAACCATGGCCTCAGATTTGGATGTACTGACTCTCATCCTGACTGCAAACCACCTCAGGTCATGCTGGAGGTCACAGTGTGATGAAGCCAACAGAACCACATCATCTGCAAAGAGCAGAGATGCAATTCTGAGGTCACCAAACCGGACCGCTTCCTCCCCCCGGCTGTCCCTTGAGATCCTGTCCATGAAAATCACAAACACAGACAGAGGACAACCCTGGTGGAGGCCGACACCAACTGAGAACCTGTTTTACTTTGTGCCAAGTATGTGGACACAGTTCTCACTTGGTTATACAGGGACTGGTTGGCTCGTATCAGTGACCCCAGCACCCTGTATTCCCACAGGATCCCTCAAGGGACGCAGTCTTAAGCTTTCTCCAAGTCCACAAAACTCATGTAGACTGGATGGGCAAACTCCTTGAATGGTGGTGTTGAGAAAGATTATCAGAGTAAACAAAGTCTGTGTTTTATTTGTGACCCCCTGAATCAGACAGCTGGACCTCAGTGTGGGAACCGTTCTATGCTGGAGTGCAGCAGGAGTATGTGTGTGACGATGGCTTTACTTACCCACAATGCTTTTCTCTGGTGCGGGGGGGACGATGTAGCCTACGTGCAGGTACTTGGAGGCCAGTTTACTGTGCAGACCCAGAAAATCACTGAAACGTCTTTTTACTGAGAAGTCATTGCTCTTGAACAGAGACATGCTGGTCTGAGAGAGACACAAAAAGAGATAAGAATTACTGATGCGTTCATGTGTTCATCACTTCAGTGTTGCAACTAGTAAAGCTGTATTTTAATGACTTCATATACCGCTGGGTAGCTTAACCTATAATAATGCATCATAATTTATAGCTTGATTGTATTTGGTATGAATTCTAAAAAGCAGTAAAACATTAGCAGCAATAATAATAACTAGAACTCCAAGCAGTTATAAACGGGGTCCAAGCCTCCCCACGCAACTCGGCCTCCACGCCCCATGGAGCCCACGAAAGTCGGGAGTGGGAAGTGCATGGGAGGTACTAAAGGCTGAATGCATTTGTTGCAATAAGTCACGCCCACTTTGACAATCATTACCAAACATTTGCTGCTGGCCTCAGGACTGTCCCCACATCATGCTCACCAAATGTCGTATAAATCCGATCAACTTTTACGAAACGTGACATTTTTGGGTTTACAGCGTCAACTAGTGGTCAATTTGGGCCAAACTTGGCACCGAGCCTCTGACCGACCTCTGGAACAAGTGTGTTTAGTATCATGTTGATATGATTTAGTCTGACAAAAAAATGAAACAATATGTGCATTTTAGCTAGCAAAAATGTTTTGTTGTTAATAATTCGCACATTTTTTGACTGGGCAAAATTCTTTTGATAACTTTCGATCAGGTCCATCTTGAGAGTCGACGTGCCAAGTTTCATGCAGGAGTTTGAAAAAGTAGGTTTTGGACGTGTGGCAACTTAGCTGAGTGTGGCAGAAGTGGGCGGGGCCTATGTCAGAAAGTCCGGCTGTATTTAGGGAATACATGGATACAAAGTTTATGATTATGTGATTTAAAATGTGAAGGTTACAGGAAAAAATGCGTTTGCATCTGTTATAGCGCCACCGAGTGGAGTATCTGCACAATTTTTGGTATGGTCGGTCTGAGTCCTATTCTACATGTACTATATAAGTTTCACAGTCCTCAGTGCAAGAGTTCAGCTGAAATAAATGTTTGTTTTTTATCTTGTAATGAGCCACGCCCACTTTGACCCGTCATGACCACCTTCCATATATGGCCTCAGGAATGGCCCTACATCATACCCACCAAATTTCATGAAAATCGGTGTATCCATTGAGGAGATATAAACTTCCCATGTTTATAGCGCCCCCTAGTGGCCAATGTTCATCAACTTCAGTTCACATCCTCACAGTCACATACTAACTCAGGATCTCAGGTTTGGGTTTGATAGCTTTAAATTTGCCAAAGATACGGAACAGTTTGCGTTTTCATAGCTAGCTACAAAAATTTGTTCGTCAATAATTCGTACATTTTTTGACCGGGCAAAATTCTTTTGATAACTTTAGATCAAGTCCATCTTGTGTGTGTAGGTGCCAAGTTTCATGCAGTTTGGTCAAAATCTCTAGGAGGAGTTCAAAAAAGTAGATTTTGCAGTTTTTGCCCTTTTTGGCGGGAAAAAAGTTAGCCGGAAGTGGGCGTGGCGGTGGGGTGTAGGGGTGGAGAAGGTAGGAGGGGGCCTGGTTGTGAAGTGCTTTGTGGGTGAGTATGAGGATTTTGAATTGGATATGGTGAGGAACAGGGAGCCAGTGTAGGTTCTGAAGGACAGGGGTTATTTGGTCACGGGAGCAGGTGTGGGTGAGAAGGTGGGCAGCAGAGTTCTGGATATGCTGAAGTTTATTTAGGAGATTGGAGGTCATAGAGGATACTGTTGCAGTCGTCGATACGAGATGTAATAAAAGCATTATGAGGGTTTCAGCTGCAGGGAAGGCGAGAGAGGGGCGGAGCCAGGCAATGTTTTTGAGATGGTGGAATGCTGATTTGGTGACTTGCTTGATGTGTTGGTTGAAGGCGAGATTGCTGTCAAAGATGACTCCAAGGTTGCGGCAGTGGGGGGAGGGGGAGAGGGTGGAGTTGTCGATAGAGAGATGGAAGTCTTTGGCTGCCAGGGTGAGGGACTTTGGACCAATTATGAGTAAGTCTGATTTGTCGTAGTTGAGTTTGAGGAGATTTGTTTGCATCCAGTGTCTGATATCAGAGAGACAGTGTGAGAGGGTGGAGTAGGTAAAAAATACAATATTTCCCTCTGAGATGTAAAGTAGAAATTTAAAGTAGCAATAAATATAAATACTCAAGTAAAGCACAAGTACCTTGACACTGTCCTCAAGTACAGTACTTGAGTAAATATACTTAGTTAGGCCCCGATCACACAGTCAGCGCTTTGCAGGATGCACTGCGCTGTTTTTTTTTCTTCTTTAAACTGAATGCCACTAGTTGAGAAACAAAACACTAGCTGCACCTTTTCATTGTTGCCAAGCAACCACCCCATCACCTCCTTACCCTAACCTTCCTGTGTAATCAAGCTACCATTTATTTACCCCAGTAATCAGTGTGTAGCTGCTGCCATGTTGAGGCAGAGGGTACTGTCTGTAGCTCTGGTTGAGGGTGAGAGGCTGTCAGCAGATAAACAGAGATCTGTGTGGGTACATGAGACCCTAAAAAAGAGGCTGGATCATGGGGAGTACCACCAGTTGGTCCAGGAGCTTCTCCTCCATCATGGACGTTTACAGGCATATCTTAGGATGACTCAGGGGCAGTTTGACAACCTGCTGTCTATCATTGGGCCTATGAATACCAACTACAGGAAGTCCATTGGTCCTGCTGAGCGACTGAGCACCACCAGTTTCTCCTCCATTGTTCACAAGCTTGTTGTCTTGACAACCACAGAAGGCCCGCCTCTCAAATCATCCCATTGCTCTGAGTTGTTTTTTCAACTCCAGCAGTTCAGAGCGCTCGGGCAAAATCGCCAGGCACCTAGAGCGCAGAAACACGAGGTGCGCAGCAACACAAAAACCGTGAGCAAAAAAATTACAAAAAGCCGCCTCGCTGTGTGGCCGAGAGCTTTACTTTACATCTCTGACATTAGTGTGCTAACATCCTAACATAAGGAAACATGTCTGATGAAGGTGAAAAAGAAGGTGGCTGAAGGAATGAAAGAGGGAGGCTGTGTTTCCTGAACAAGTCCGCGAATAAGCTAAATGACAAATATTCCAAACTGTTCCACTTTTCTATATTTTGAAGTGATGAACGACACGTTAGGACACGTGAGAAGGAGTGTGCACGGGTGCATGTCAACTGGAATATTAGTGGACTTAATAGGAATATCTGCTTTTTCAAAATAAGGGCATACTCAGTGAAGAGTTCAGCATGAAAAACTGACTGGAATGTCCTAAACTGGCCACCGTACTGACGACTACCCATCCTGAATTAGCTAAACAGAACTTTTCCTTTAGTGCCGCCCTCATGGGTTCCACAGAGTTAATCAGTATTGTGGTAAAGATCTGAGAACAGCAGAGGAGTCCAACAGTTTGGTGTCTGGGTGTGTGATGAACGTTACTGACGGGGCGATAACGTCAGTTTTGGTTTTCTTCTTTGTTACAGGCACAAATTCTGGTCCTTATCTATGTATGTGTTCAGTGAATGCTTTGATACATCCTTTACTTTTGTTGTTTTAGTTTGACAGACGTGGCAAATATAAATATCATACTAATGACATCATGTTAGAGAAACTGAAATCTCACCTTGATCGTCACTTTGTAGGCCATGTACGCATTCATCCCATCACCTGAAACACACACACACACACACACACACACACACACACACACACACACANTGAAACACACACACACACACACACACACACACACACACACACACACACACACACACACACACACACAACGCTCCATCATCTGATCAGTATTGGCACTAAGCAGTAAAACACACACACACACAGTGTAAACAGCAGAAATCCTCTAAACAGATAAACAGGAGACCTGATGCTTGCAGCAGGAACACACTCAGATATCAAACTGGTTCAACTGGTTACTTGTGTTTTCTTGCAGCAAATCCTTGAGTGTTTCCACTGTTTGATTTACTGTCTCTGTGTGACCTGCTGCGTGTTGACACAAAGGGACTGTCGAGTGAGCGCAGTAATTAACAGCTGCACCGCCTGCTGAACATTAGAAATAAAGTCCTGCACAGTCACATCACTTATTCATGTTAATAACCTCCATGTTTATTCTTCTGTCGTCCTCATTTTTAGCTCCAAACCACTCAATGTGTTTTGTGGCACATCAGAGCCTGCAGGGGGCTCTGTCAGAGCTGCAGAGCCTCAGTGATGTTACATCAATAAACCATTAGCACAATAATTTGGAAGTATGATGACAGTGTGAGTGAGCAGACTCTGTCAGTGTCGACGCTGCATTTTACTTTCAGACTTTCTGCTGACTGCACATGAAGGCAGAACAGCTGAATATCACCTCGCACATGTTTATTGTCCTCAGGGAGGGGAGAGGAAGGGCAGGAAGAAAAGGGGCTGATGGGAAATGTAGTCTTAGTTCAGTTAAAAACATATTGGAAAAACATTTTTCTCACATTGCTGTAAAAAGAACATCAGTGAGATCACTGGTTTTTCCTCATTTGGAGTACAACTCTCACTGCTCCAGGATAATCCAGGATAATCCAGGGTATTCCAGGACTACAGAGATGTGGAGTCAGTGTGTACTCACCCACTTTCTCAGGGTCAGACACCGATATGTGCATGTCAAATGAATCGCCGGCCTCCTCCTCTTCAATCTACACAAACAGGAAGAAAACATTTGTGAGAAAGAGTCGCTGCATGTTTTCAAAAATTCCAGGTTTCCAGACGTTTTCCTCCAGGAAGGTTTTGTCAGTGTGTGACGACAGCAGCTAAACAACAAGGTAAAGTATTTAATAAAGGCTTCAGAGAAAAAACATATACTTTTCTCCTTCTGTTTTTATGTGTATATGAAGAACTGTGACTTTAGTGTTATCTTATATAAAAATGACAAAACAAAACACAATTTCAACACGTTGTTAGACGTCAAAAACTTAAACTATTATGTTTGAATAGAACAACTGTCCCTCCTTGGCCACCATGAGTGATTCAAAGGAATCTGTATTTTAATTTTTTGTTCTCAGTAAAAAACACAACCCAAAAACTTAACAGCATAGCTCAGTCGAAGCAGCAGAATAATGGGAAACTATTTTAGGTGTAAACATTTAATAAAGGGCTAAAATTATATAAAATAAAATACTGGCAGTTACTGAGGTGATAATTCTGGTTTCAAGAAAAAAAATCTCCAAATCTCGGTGAACCGAATTTGACCAAAAGACCAAAAGTGCCCCGTGTAAAAATCAAAAGTGTGTGTGCGTGTGAGTGCCGTCACCTCATCGAAGGAGGAGTGTGTGAACATGTCGTCGTGGGGGAGGCCAATGCGAGGGGTGATGACGGAGGTGGGAGGAGTGATGGGGGTGATGGCGGGCGATGGGCCGTCAGACAGCAGGACGTCTCTCTCTGGGCTGTCCAACGAAACCTCCTCTGTGGCCTCTGCGACAGGACGACAGGACAGACAGTGTGTGTGAGGCTTTTTTCATACAAGTTGATACTAACAGTTACGCTTAAAGAAACATTTGAAATTCTCTGATCCTGTTGGTGAACATAAACCTTGTGTGGTGACGTACCTGCGAACAGGTCCTCTGGATCGTCATCGAACAGTGAATCCTGTTTGGGTCCATTTGAGTTGGTGCTGATGTCCTCAGCTGGTAGACTGGCTGGTCCTGACTGGAAACACACACACACAGAAAAAGGCAACCACCATTTTTAAAAGTATAAAACAGATAGTACAGTGACATTAAAGATCATGGATTACTAGAAGCTATAAAAGTTAATTACAAAAGTTAATGCAAGTTAATGCAAAATGCTGTTCGTTATGTTATCTTACTTACTGTTTCTGCTGACATCATAGTTTGGAGTTTATCACGACTAACATTTGTGTGTTTTGGTGCACTACAGTGTGAGAATACATTTCCAGAGGTCTGGTGTGAACAGCAGTACAAAGTAATACTAGTAAAAATAATAATTATAGCAATTTGTTAAGTTTATTTATGATTATTCAGACGGTTGCCTGTTGTTGCACAAAATATTTTTAAATATTTACATTTTTATCAGTATATTTGGGGGGATATTTTAAGCATATTTATATATATTTAAAATATACTTGTGGGGAGGTTCCCCTCCAGTATAACATATGTAGAGGCACTTTGTAAGTTAAAGGTTTACGTAATGCAGTCATAGTGACAGTACTTCTTTCTGGATCCATGTAATAAAGAGACACAGAATTCCACCTTAACAGCAGCTGGACATGCACATCATCATCATCATCATCATCATCATCATCATCATCACTATACCTCCACAGTCACTGAGCTAAACTAACCCAGCTTTCTTGAGTAGATGCCATACGTGCACAGACTCAACACATTCCACAGAAGAAAAGGAAGTCATGTGTCATCCCTCCTGCTGGACCTCAGAGCTTCCTGTCAGCAGCGGTCAACTGTGTGACATCATAGCAACGGTCAACGCTCCTTCCAGGGAAACAGTCTTCACATCAGTGATGAGTGTCTAACGCTACATTACTGACATCTGAGGAAGTTTGTGGAAATCAGTTAAACGCACATATTCCAGATAGTCTGCTGGTTTCAATACAACTCAAGATTAAAGATGCAGTCCACAGCACTTTGTCCCTGATCAGCTGTCCAACACTTTGTGTGTGAGACATCCTGAAAACTACACATCAGATTTACATGAAGTTCAGTGATCACATTCATGCTTTAGGGGTGGAGAACTTTACTTTTTATATTCACGGAAATGCTGGCGCACTGAGCGACCTGTTGAAATGTGTTTGTCACTGCGACAACATCAGAGAATTAACAGATTAACGGTCTCTGTAATCAGTATTTATAGTTATGGTCTGGCTCTTTAAAGCAGAGGTAGACAGTTTCATTTTGGCATCATTGAGCCAAAATCCCAACATAATTTTTGAGTATATTGTAAATCAAGTGGACTGAGAGAAAACTAGACTTCTCATTTTCACATTTATGTCGCTAACGTTAGCTAGAGCCTCACAGTGTGTCCTCCGCCTCACTCCCCGCCGCTACAGACCACCTCACCAGGAGAAGTGCAGGGAGCAGCTCCAGAGATGGACCCCCAATCAATGGCAACAGGAACCCGAATTCAGGCAGCACAAACCTCAACTCTGGGGGACCGGACAGCCCCAACTCCCCGCCAGATCAGCAAACTTTCTGTTGCTGCTGTTACAAAAGTTAGACATGGGGCTGCTGCTGGCCACCAGCCTGCTGTGACAGCCAGCGCTGGGAGGTTTGCACTGGCCGACTGGAGCCACTACAGCTGCCTGCTCAACCCAAAAGAGCATTTTTGTAACTAGCTTTAAAGATAGTCCTAGAAAAACCTCTTTTTAAATCTCATAGCAGTGGGTCATACGCATAACATGTCGTCAAAACGTCCCACCTGTGGTGCCCATGATCCCGTCCTGCCAGCTGTCTCTTTTATACAGATGTTGTTTCGGGACTGTTACGACCGCCACTGCTGGCTAAAGGGCGATACAACTCTGTCCCCCCATACCGTGATTTTACGTTTTATACAGAACGGCGAGGCGGCATAACAACATGTGATTCCCACCTTGAAGAGGCAGTCATAAGGGGCTAACAAGACCGCACTGTCTTCATGATGGGGGTCCAGAGGCTCCAGCACAAACACACCACAGGGTCATCGATTGTAAAGTTGAACCTTGCTCAAGTTTTTGCTGCAACGCTGTGCAACTTTATTGGTCAACACACACTGTGTTAGTCATTCAAATATGTGCAAGCTCAGAGTCCTGGGGCCTGTATCACGAAGCAGGATTAATGTCTTAGCGAGGTAACTTCAGGGTTAACCCTGGGTTTTCGGTCTCACGAAGCCGGTTCAGTTCTTATCGGGGTAGATCACCATGGTAACTTACTCTGAACGGCTATCCTGCTCCGGAGCAGGGTAAGTTCAGGGTTGAATCTGATCCT